>NC_134689.1:402282898-402582898 GCF_050947455.1 Rhinoderma darwinii | reverse complement strand
TACCGTCAACTTAATATCGTTAAAGAACTGGTTATTGCTGTTCACAGAGACTCTGCCCGTAACTAAAATGAATGTCTTCCGGGGAAAGTCTTGGACTATGATTTCAGCATCGAAAGCAGAGCCCTGTCCATCTACTATAATGGTCTCTTCGCTGTCCACACGCAGCACATTGGATGTTATCAGGGTGCATCTGGTAAAAGAAATACATGAAGAGAAGAAAAACTTCAATATAAGCTATAAAAACTGCCACAGGATATCCTCAGTTCTATTGCGTGGCGCACAAATGGAGGTAAAACGGGGTTGTCCAAAGATTAGAAAAAGGAGCCTATTTTTTTTTTATTTTTTTTAAAACAGCGCCACTCTTGTTTATGGGCTGTGACTGGTATTGCTGCTCAGCTTTTAGTCATCACCATGGGCATCACCTGGAAGGGGTTAAACACTTGACGCTGCTGGACTAGTATGCCTAAGCGGCAAGTAGTTGCCACATGAGGATGAGAATATCTGTCCTGTTGATCATGTGGGCAGAGCAAATGTGCCCTTGCGATCAGGAGCAACGTCTATAATACACAGCAGCAGTCATGCTCTGATTTCTGTGGTTTAACCCCTTAGATGACTTTGCCTCTGTCAGCCAATCGCTGGGCACGGATAGGAAACTATGGCAGCTTGCTCTTTTAACCCCTAGCAAAGGCCCCAGAAATTCACTGTTTCAGTTCTCCAGCTTCATTGTATCACAGTACGTAAAAGCTGCAGAAATCCATTCCGAGTCAAATTTGTCAGTGATTTGCACTGACGGTCCAACTGACCGCAGCTCCTGAGTGATTTTGTAAGCTGAAAGCGGATCCACTTTGACTTGATCGGAACCGAGTCATTTTTATCGGTAAATAAATGCATTTCAATAATAATAATAATTTAAAAAAAGACCCAAAGGTGTCCATGGCCTTTAATGAAATGATCAAACGATCGCTGCATCAAGTTCTATGGGACACAAAAAAAAAAGGATCAATATGTTTTTTTCGAAAAAATAAATAAATAAATCAATATCCCCCACAAAAAAATAATTACTAAATATAGCTAATTTAAAAAAATGCCTTTTAAAGGGGGAAAAAACTTCCTGTAAATGACCGAACTTCCTTCAGCACAGCTCCCGTCATGCCCAGCAGTGCTCCCTCAACCTCCCAGATGGCATACAATGTAAAGCCGCACAATCTCATTAGGTATCGCAATTTATTGCGGCACCGGCCAAACAGCATATAGAAGTTATACGAAAACTGATACACCGCGTTGTGGCTAGTGCAGAGGGGTGGAGCATGACACAGGGATTCAAACAACACCAAAGAGAGGATCCCGGTGTCATGCCATTAAGCCCCTCTACGTATAAGGATCCGTCATTTCGGATAAAAATACAGATACATTCAATTCTATGGTGCACGGACACCGTCCTGTATATTTACGGGACGGTGTCTGGGCTGTAGAAAGGATCCGCAAAAAATAGGACATTGAAATACGGCCCGTGCTCCTATACTTTATAATGGGGGCACGGCCCGCAAATATGGTATGATTGTCCGCGGCCGTCATTGACCGTAATAACGGAACGTGATTATGGCTACGGCCGTGTGCAGGGGGCCTAACACAGTGTATCAGTGTTCCTTTAAACAAGAATCAAATCTGTTGTGTGTTTTGGAGACGGTGCGTCCTTAAGGCTGTGTTCACACTGAGTTTTTTGCAGGAGGAAAATTCCTCCTGCAAAAACTGCTCCAGACGTTTTTTGCACAGTGGTTTGACAAAAACTCGTCAAAACACTCGTCGAGGCGTTTTTTTCCTGTTTCTGACTGATTGAAATGGGGTTTTGGAGGCGGAAACCGCCTCAAGATAGGTCATGTCGCTTCTTTTTACCGTGACGCGTTTTTTTTGCTCGCGGTAAAAAAACTCGTCCGCCTCCCATTGAAATCAATGGGAGGCATTTTCGGGCGGATTTTGCCGAGTTTTGCGGAGCGATTTCCGGGCCAAAAAACTCGTCAAAAAAACTCAGTGTGAACAGGGCCTAAGCAGAATGCGTCTTATCATATATTTTCGAAAGTTTGTTTGAAGCCCGATTGTGATACGCTAAGCAGCAGCGCCATCGTGTGGTCAATGCTTAGAAATCTCACTAAATTGAATGTAATGCAGACAGCCTAGTGATACGCTGAGCAGCAGCGCCATCGTGTGGTCAATGCTAGGAAATGCACACTATATTCTATTATATATTTTCGAAAGTTTGTTTGTTTGAAGCCCGATTTTTCA
The DNA here is from genome assembly GCF_050947455.1 of Rhinoderma darwinii. NCBI lineage: Eukaryota > Metazoa > Chordata > Amphibia > Anura > Rhinodermatidae > Rhinoderma > Rhinoderma darwinii. Next base: position 402,580,618 of record NC_134689.1, on the reverse strand, counting down.
TTGGGTTAAAATCAGGGAATAGTTATTTTTGATTGGACATTGAACAAAGTTTGCCTCCTTTGCTTGCTCCAGAGTCAGCACTGTAAAGAATCTCTACATCTTGGCACCGGATCAAAAGACAAAAGACATTGTTTACAAGAAAGCGTTGGAATAGAAACCTGCAGTCCTAACTCAACACTATATAAATCTGTCATGAATATATTGCCTCATTTCATTTCTTTTATGCTGCCAATAACATTATTTACACTCTCTAGCAATTAAATTCATATTTACGCCTCATGCACACGACCGTGCGCGCCGGCCGAGCCCGGTCAGTGATCCGCGGAAAGATAGAACACGTCCTATCTTTGCTCAGATCTGAGACTCGGATCATTTTTCACCCGATTCCCCGCTAAAGTAAATGGGTCCGTGAAGAATATTGGGTGCCACTTGTCAAAAACGGCCTAAGTGGCACAACGGTCATGTGCATGAGGATTTAATCTTAGAATTTACAACATTAAAAGTCTGCTGAGCCCAGAGTTGTTTAACCCTTTTCTTCCTTCGTAAAAGTTGACAATAAATTAATAAATAATTTTTTTCCCAAAAAAAAAGCAAAATCACTATTCTTAGACTGGAACGTTACCCAAGATGCCTGTTGTATTTTCTATTTTAAATAGTCATTTCTAGTCATTGTATATACATATAGCGATCTTTAACTTGACTTTTAACACTTTAAATACAAAGTGGTTAGAAACTAACTTTTTCGATGGCTTTTCAATGGCTTAGGTGATTAGTTATCACGCCGCAACAAGTTATCAGAGTCACGATAAGTAATGCTACATATGTATGTATATATAAGTAATGCTACATATGTATGTATATACAGTGATTGTATGCATATGTAAATTCTATATGTATAGGATCCGGTAGTACTCACTGTGGCTGCGCATAGGACCCAATGAGACCATATAGTAGAATAAGACACAAAGCTCCAAACCCCATGATGCTGCCTGGGGTATGTGCTCTCTTGAGACCTGAAGGGGGGTTATAAAGGATTTTAGTCTTTCACTTTGACCCAGCAGCCTTTGTAATAAGTAACATGAGTGATTTAAGGGCTGGGTATGTAAATAGTTGGCGGCTGGACAAATACAGGATTGTCCTATTTCAAAATAAACACTGTCGGGAAATCACTCCAGCATAAAAGCTCATTGCACAATGTGGAACAGAATGAGAGCGAAGAAAATAGCGGATTAGAGAAAAACAAAAGAACAATACAATCTAATAGTAAAACGAATGGAGAACACGGAAGAGAAAGGAACCAATGCCATACCTGAATGATTTACTAAAGCAAACTGTCTGTATCTTATACTACACAGGTGCCTGTATACAAAAAGTTTTCTGCTGAGTGTGGCAATTCTCTTACAGAGAACCTGTCATGTGTCTGGGCAGGGGTGTACACCAGGGCATCGATGCCATAGAGACTTTCCTTCACCGGGGCAAAGATTTAGTTTACTGCCCTAGCACTAAATCTAAATAGTCAAGGCAGAATGGCTTGTTGGCCACCTCTGTCCCTGGCGCCAAGTACCGGAGGAACATATCTTGACAGTAACATATCTTGACAGTCCTCTCAATTACACTCCTGTATATAGGCAGCACATGCAGCCACTATGGGTCTTCCTTAGGCTTCTTCTATCTCCTTTATTTATAGGATGTGTGAATCCATAGAGATCGCCAATAGGGCAACATTAGGAAACAAATGAATGAAGGTAATGGATGAGGATGGCATGAGCCATTTTTTTTCTATGGTGCCCTCCCTGATTTATATATATATATATATATATATATATATATATATATATATATATATATATATATATATATATATATATATATATATATATATATATATATATATATATATATATGTATGTATGTATGTATGGTACAGCTTGTATACTAAGGATAGGGGGACCCAAAGGAAAATTTATATTTCCCTCAACCTGGCATCTGCCTTCATTCTCCATTGGGCAAACAAAATCGGAGAAAATTGAATTGGGCCCTCAGAGGTCATAAGGGCATTATCGGAGAACGGGCTCACTTTCTATGGAGTCCGTACACCGATACATTTCTTTCCAGAAACAGCCGAACAGACATGAAGCGGCTGAGCGCTCACACGAGCACTTCATCTGCTTCATTGTAGAGATTGGTGGGGCTCTCAGTGCTCGGACCCCCACCAATCCAAACTTCTGACATGTCACTATGACATGTCAGAAGTTTGTCAAACGTTTAGCTACACTTTAAATTGTCAGTAGTCGTCAGCAGATATACTGTATATTTATTGTATTTTAACAACAGGACATGACCATTTGTGTGCAAAAATCCATGTTCAAATGTTTCACCGATATGACTTCCAGTCTTCACTTTTCGGCATCATATGGATCCATATCACTTCTATATGGTACAGATCCAGGGCCGGACTGGGTCTTAAAATCAGCCCTGGCATTTCTAAGCACACAGGCCCACCGCAGGCCATACACAGCTGCCAGTGTTGGGTTGGGACCACCTTTCAGCTATACAAGACATGGGGAGATTTATTAAAACAGGTGTAAATGAAAAGAGGAATAGTCCTGATAGCTCCAATTCCAATGAATCCATTGTTTTTCCACGAGAATAATGAACATGTTCGTTATTCTAGAGGATTATTTTTTTTGCAGAGCAGAAAAAAATTCAAGCAGACTTCTTTCCGCTGCATGAGAATGGGGTATAAAATGGCCCATTCACTTGTAATGGATGCAGAATGTTAGTGGATTTGAAAGGGATTTAGGTGTGGAATCAGGGACTTAGTCCTAATCAAATCCAGATTGCGGGATCATGGCCTAATACTGACGTATAAAGATTGCAAATTATACCATTATACAATGCTAAAATATCCCCATACTGTAACTAAATAGTATGATTTCAATTTTATGTTCAGCGATATACACACACACTAACATGCTGGACACATGCGCGCACACACCACTCACACCTAGGACACATGCGCATGCACACCACTCACACCTAGGACACATGCGCATACACACCACTCACACCTAGGACACATGCGCATGCACACCACTCACACCTAGGACAAATGCACACGCACACCACTCACACCTAGGATATATCCTCCACTCTCGCCACTGACACCTAAGACATATGCCGCATGTTGTCTACCCACACCTGTTGAACACTCACTACTCACACCTGGCACAGATGCTGCACACACCACTCACACACTAGACACATACCACTCACTCACTAGACACGTACCATACACAAGATACATACCGCACACACTACTTACACATACACCACACAAATGCTAAACACATACCTCACATAACACTTACACACTAGACCTATACCACACATACCACTCACACTCACATTGAAAACAACACGCTCACAAATGCCACTAATACATTAGAAGAAGACACAAAACTCACAGAAATTACATATTCCACTCATATAATTGACATACACTATAAACATTAACATCCATTGCAGAAGACTGGTGGCAGGTTACATGAAGCTGAAGCAGATAATGAAATAAACCTGCTGGCGCTACAGACATCAGCTACCTACCTGGCAGGGGCGGGAGTCTCCATCTCCTCGGCTGCCAGACTGAAGCTGTGCTCAGGGGGGCAGTAGAAAGAGCAAGCCCATCACTGATTGGCTGATGCTCAGCCAACCAGCGTTAGGTTTGATTTGTACATGCAGACTGGGCAGGAACTGATTCTCCTCTTCCTCTGCGGCACCAGAGACATGCGCTAGTGAGCGAGGCCTCAGTGCAGAAATCAAGTCTAGAGCTGATTAGCTGCAGCTCGGCCAACAAGCGCTATACTTCATTTCTGCAGCGCTCCTTCCCATCATTGCAGAATTCACAGCAATAAATCTCAGAAAGATGTGGTTTTAAACAGCAGGAGGCAGCAGTTATTGTAATGTTGGTGCTTGTGTTCACCACTGTCTGCAGGGCTGACTCTAGCTTTTCTGCTGCCTAAGGCGAAAATTCAAATGACGCCCCCCAGATTTTGATTGACATCCCCCCTGGCTGTTCTACATCATTTCCAGCCTCCTCCAACTCTTGCGGATGCGCCGTTGCCTTGTACTGGCATGGGCGGTGCAGCCGGGCAGAGTACACCTCACTGCACTGTGCGTGCCCAAGTAGTACAAGGCAATGGCACATCAGGGAAAGTTGGAGGAGACTGGTAGTGATGTATAACAGAAAGAGAGATGTCAATCAAGCATGGAAAGTTGGGCTTGGAGGCAGAACGATGTGACTCTTCAGGATAGCGGCACAACTCCATGACCCTTTAATGAGAAATTAGCCTATAGTGTGCGCCATTTTAAAAGTTGATTTTATAGATTTTTCTACATCTAAAAACAACATACAGGGGAATGTTTGGAAATATTGTCAGGTCATGTATTACCGCATTGTGGTGGTTCAAGGGGTTAAAACTACCTGGCAGGTTCCTATTAAATATACAATGAATTGAAAACAATTCCATCTGCCCTGTAATTTTGTTATTATAAATATATTCTATATAATTACAGCTCCAGAACCAAGCTCTGACATATACGGCTCGAGAACCAAGCTCAATACATATATACAGCACCAGGACCAATCTCAGTACATATATACAGCTCCAGAACAAAGCTCATTACATATATACAGCTCCAAAACCAAGGTCCGTACACATATACAGCACCAGAACAAAGCTCAGTACATATATACAACACCAAAACCAAGCTCAGTCCATATATACAGCTCCAGAACAAAACTCCGTACATGTATACAGCACCAGAACTAAGCTTAGCACATAAATACAACACCAGAATCAAGCTCAGTACATATATACATCTCCAGAACCAAGCTCACTACACATATACAGGCACCAAAACCAAGCTCAGTACATATATACAGCACCAGTACCAAGCCCAATACATAAATACAGCACCAGCACAAATACAGCTCAATTTAGTGCAACCCCTGTTGTATAGGTTTGTACGACATAAAACTACAGCTCCCAGCATGGACCGAGCAATGGTAAGGATATGCTGGGAGTTGCTGTTTCACAAAAAAAATCCTACCATCCATCTCGCTGCAGATCATACAGTGACTACAGTACTGATTAGAGACAGAATAAGCATTTATATTAAGTGACTCACTGGTGACGATCTCAGATTCTAGTTGTTCTTTTTCTCTTTTCTTCTCCATCCAGTCCAGGCCTCTATAACGACTTCTCCCAGGCCACAGCCTATTTCTGCAGTTTGCCGCTCAGATGTCTTCAGCTTCTCACAATTCAAACATTTCTGCACCTATAAACGAAGAGAAAGTTTCTAACTGTGTCCCTGATTATAATAGCACGAAACACTGTGTCCCTGATTATAATAGCACCATACACTGTGTCCCACACACACAGAGTGCTCCCCGTAGATAGTGCCCCATAGAGCCCCCTGTAGACAGTGCCCCCGATAAAGCCCCCTGTAGATAGCTCCACCTGTATATAGTGCCCCACATACAGCCCCCCCTTAGTGTCCCACATATAGCCTCCCCTGTAGATTGTGCCATTATATCCCCACTTAGTGTCCCACATATAGCCTCCCCCATAGATAGTGTCCCACATATAGCTCCCCCCTGTAGATTAAGTCACTCACATTTTTAAGTGGGAAAAAAACAACAAGGGTATGTGCACACACACTAATTACGTCCGTAATTGACGGACGTATTTCGGCCGCAAGTACCGGACCGAACACAGTGCAGGGAGCCGGGCTCCTAGCATCATACTTATGTACGATGCTAGGAGTCCCTGCCTCGCTGCAGGACAACTGTAATCATGTTTTCAGTACGGGACAGTTGTCCTGCAGCGAGGCAGGGACTCCTAGCATCGTACATAAGTATGATGCTAGGAGCCCGGCTCCCTGCACTGTGTTCGGTCCGGTACTTGCGGCCGAAATACGTCCGTCAATTACGGACGTAATTAGTGTGTGTGCACATACCCCAACTTTACATACTCACCTTGATCCCGTTCACACGCAGTCCTGTGTCAATGTAGACCTGCTCTCTTCTAAACAGGTCTGCTCGGGCTGAACAACAGTGCTGATTGGCAGGGCAGAAAGACTTGCCCCATCAATCAGCGCCTTTCAACAATGGAAGCAGTGCGATGACGTCATCGTGCCACTAGCATCGTTGAAAGATGCTGATTGGCGGAGCAAGTTATTCTGCCCTCCCTATCAGCATCATTGTAAGGCAGGTACAATTAGTGCAGGAGGGGGTGGCATCGACTGGTTTCAGTGGCGCCGCTGCCCCCTCAGAGAGGCAGCAGGCCACCGACACTGATTGTTTGGTCGGCCAGCAGGCGGCCCACAGATCACCGGCCCATCTGGAATTTGCCAGAACTGCCAGATGGCCAGTCAGGCCCTGTACAGATTCATAATAAAGCACTGATGTTGCAACATTTTTTCACACAAGTTTTTTTTACATGGTCTATGGGCTTCCATATGAAAAAAAAATTGTGGCATGCTCCATCGGATGCCAAATCAACATCGATTTCCCCTATTTTGCCTGAGACTGTTGTTCTGTAACCGAGTGATGACATGCAGCGTGGCTACTCAACGTCATCTCGTCAGAGGGTGGAGCTTGATGCATAAAAAAAGTGGTGAGTCCGCCAAACCTTGTTCAGTGTTGGGAGGAAGTTAGTGTGACCTGGGCTCTGGTGCTTTAAGGCCAGAGTGTTGTAAGAGGAAGTTACTGGGAGATCGCTGCTGAGAAGGAGGAAAGCTACTGAGGAGGTTGTGCTTTGTAGGAGAAGAGCAGCTGAGGAGGTTGTGCTGTGTAGGAGAAGAACAGCTGAGCAGGTTGTGCAGTGTAGCAGAAAAGCTGCTGAGGATGTTGTGCTATGGAGGAGGAAAGCTACTGAGGAGGTTGTGCTGTGGGAGAGAAAAGCAGCTGAGGAGGTTGTGCTGTGAAGGAGGAAAGCTGCTGAGGAGGTTGTGTGGTGTAGGAAGAATGCAGCTGAGGAGGTTGTGCTCTGAAGGAGGAAAGCAGCTGAGGAGGTTGTGCTGTGAAGGAGGAAAGCTGCTGAGGAGGTTGTGCTGTGTAGGAGAAGAGCAGCTGAGGAGGTTGTGCTGTGAAGGAGGAAAGCTGCTGAGGAGGTTGTGATGTGAAGGAGGAAAGCAGCTGAGGAGGTTGTGCTGTAGAGAAGGAAAGCAGCTGAGGAGGTTGTGCTGTGGTAGAGGAAAGCTGCTGAGGAGGTTGTGCTGTGGGAGAGGAAAGCTGCTGAGGAGGTTGTGCTGTGGGAGAGGAAAGCAGCTGAGGAGGGTGTGTTGTAGAGGAGACAGTCTGAGAAGATTTGTGGCCTACTAGGCCTGATCATAGGCAGCAAGAAGCAGCAGCCATCTTTCAGCCTACTTGGCTTTTATTGCCAGACCAACACCTATACTAGGGAGCGGCGCACTAGACTATTTCTGTGACAGCGCCATCTTGACCTGCCTGATCAGTCTAATTTTTGTTTCTCCCATATAAGTAAAAACTCAATATACATGTGGCCGTGTGCACCATTGGTGCCAGCCTGAGAATAAAAAGTTCTAGCTCGCAACTAGTTCCTGTCTTCGTACCATCTGTTTCGCATCATTCCTGGAGGGGGCTGTATACCAACTAGGGCACATCCTTGCAGGGCCTTATAGCAAAACATGAAATGGGGCCCCATTCCACTGTGAGCACGCAAAGGAGCTGGAGTTCATGACATATATAAATTTATTATTTTCCCTCCATCCTGTCCTAATTGATATTTCCCTCAATCCCTAGTTCTTCCATTGATCTACCTAAAAAATGTTATTACCCCATTAACCCCCCTCCTCCTCCATCATCCACAACGATCTCTCACTGCACCTCGCCATTTTAGTACCACCTTAGCTCAAATCACCAACATGCATGTGCACTAGCTTCTTAAGTCTGGACTGAGCTCATGAGCGCACCCTGGTGGTCACTATGGAGCAGGATGGCCGTATGTGCAGACATCTCTTGGGAGAAGGGCGTTGACTGGATGGAAGGAGTTTGTGGTCAGCGACCACGGAGGTTACAGTATCCCCCCTCTTACGCCCCCTCCTCTTGGGACCAGAACGAGAGAGAAACCTCTTAATGAGGGTAGGAGCGCTGAGATTCTCCTCTGCCTCCCAGGACCTCTCTTCTGGACCAAACCCCTTCCAATCTACTAAATAAAATGTTCTTCCTCTTACTTTTTTAATGTCCAAGATCTCCTTAACATTAAAGGTGTCTGAAGGGCCGCTGGAGGCTAGGAGTCTTTGTATAGCGGTTCAGAACCACCGGCTTCAGGAGAGAAACATGGAAGGAGTTGGGGATCTTGAGGGTAGGAGGCAGCCAAAGCTTGTAGGCGACAGGGTTGATCTGCTGCAGGATCTCGAAGGGACCGAGGAACCTGGGAGCGAATTTGTACGACGGCACCCTGAGTTGAAAATTCCGGGAGAACAGCCAGACCTTTGTGCCAGGAAGAAACTGAGGGGTTCTCTTCTCCTTGTGTCCGCCTTCTGCTTCATGCGGTCGACCGCCAGCAGGACTGGGAGCAGGAAACACTAGGGGACCATTTGCAAGACAGACTTGGAATACAACAACAAAGCTCAGGCGTGGGAGGATGGGGCTGGGACCTTCTTATAGCCCAGGGTGCTCTGGAGCATTTAGCTCAAATCACCAACATGCATGCGCACTGGCTTCTTAAGTCTGGACTGAGCTCGTGAGCGCACCCTGGTGGTCACTATGGAGCAGGCATCTCTTGAGAAAAGGGCGTAGACTGGATGGAAGGAGTTCGTGGTCAGCGACCACGGACGTTACAGTATGAGCACACATGGAACAGAACGGAATAAATATGGTTACCAGGCCTGAGCCTTAAATCTGATGGAAGTGAAATGTATTTACATGGATCTACTATTCAGAAGTAATCAGGAAATGCGATCTTCAGATATGAAGAACAAGTGTAATAATGAACAAAGGAACAAGGAAGTTAAATGACTCCAAAGAGATTACAATCGTCTTAAATGTTAATTATTGTGCCAGGTTATTGAACCAGCTTTAACATTCCTTAAAGGGAACCTGTCATAAGGTACAGTACATGTTTTCCGATCTGCGGGCAGCAGGATATAGAGCAGGATAAGCTGAGTTAACCCGTCATTTATTGATATCAATCCCTGCTCTCACTTGGTTTAAGAGTCTAGTGGGCAGTCCTACTTAGTGATTAACAACTGTTACTGTAACCACACTCATACAGGGAAGTCTGTCAATCAGTGATTGACTCCGCCCACTAACTCAAGAGTGAGCAGGGATCTGTATCAATAAAATATTGGTTATCCTGAATTTTTTCTCTATATACATCAATCAACTCAGCCCATCCTGCTCTATAACATGCTGGCCGTGCATCGGAAGGCATGTACTGTACGATGTGACAGGTTCCCTTTAAGGATGGTTAAACCCAGTTACATCTTATAGGGGTCAGGGCTCCCCCCCCCCCCCCCAGCTTCCCCTTACTCAGCCATAGAGTCAAATTATAAAATTCTGTCAGTCACCCCTTGGGGGAGCTTAGGAGATTACTGCATTCTGTTCATACATTGAAGTCAATGATAAAACAGTATACAGTATGCTCCCAAGCTCCCTCTAGTGGTGGCTGCAGGGAGTCAAAATTGTATAATTTAACACCCTCTACTGGAGGTATTCAAAACATAGGACCCATTCACACATTCTGTATTTTACACGAATTTCCATGCTAAAATCCACGTTACATCTTCTAACAATCCGCATCCAATAGATTGCGAATGGGTTTAAATGTATCTGCTTGCAAGACATATAGTTATACCATACAAAATAGTTACTAATTAACATCCCCCATATACCTACTTTAGATTGGCTTTGTTTTTTTGAACATACTTTTATTTTTCTAGGACGGTACAAGGTTTAGAACTTTAGCAAAAATGTATCACATTTTCAAGAAAATTTCAAAAGGCTATTTTTACAGGGACCAGTTCAGCTGTGAAGTGTCTTTGAGAGGCCCAAACAATGCAAACCCCCATAAATCACTACATTTCAAAAACTGCACCCCTCAAAGTATTCAAAACAGCATTTAGAAAGTTTCTTAACCCTTTGGGCCTTTAATAAGAATTAAAGCAATGTAGGGGTAACATTTGCAAATGTATTTTTCTTTTGCAGAAATAATTTTTTAATCCTTTATTTTCTATAACACAGAAGGTTTTACCAAAGAAACGCAACTCAATATTCATTGCCCAGATTCTGCAGTTTTTCGAAATATTCCACATATTGCCCTCGTATGGTGATTGACTGAAGCACCGGCCTCAGAAGCAAAGGAGCACCATGTGGATTTTGGGACCCATCCGAGCCTACCATCGCTACTGTCTGAAGTTACCACAGGTACCCTTATCCGAACTATAGACTTTGACTTGGTATCCTGTTGGCCAGCTGCTATCCCGGCTCCGTCTCCAGGCGAGGCCTAATCAGCTTCCATAATGGCAGACCAGGAGGCCATTGTTTGGCCTCCTGTTGCCATAGCAGCCATCAGCACCCCTTCGATCCCATCACAGGGCTGCCGATTTGGCTACAACCCACTAAGATGCAGCGATCGCTTTTTATCGCTGCATCTAAAGGGTTAATGGCAGGGATGGAAGCTTCTGAGCAAGCGCCATCTTCCCGTTGGTACCAGCAGCCTCTTAGATCCCGCCTCCAGGTGGATCCTAGGAGGCTTCTGTACTACTGCCTAGTGTTAGGCCTCCAGTTCCCATTGCAGCCATCGGCATCCCGGTGATCTTGTCACTGGGGTGGCGATTGGCTATAGACACCTTAAATGCAGTGGCCGCTTTTGACTACTGTATATTAGGGGTTAATGGCGGGGATCGGGGATAACTTCTGTCCCCGCCATTACAGCAGGGTGTCAGTTGTAACATAATGGCACGGGGGAAATGGCACGGACTCAGCTTCTGAGCCCGTGCCATCCATTTGCCGTATGGATAAGGCATTTTGCGGGAAGCACTAGCTTTCCGTGACATATATCCATAGCAATACATTGCCTAGGAGCATCAGGGACAGGCAGGGGTAGGAACAAACCAGTAGGTTTGGAGCGGGTAGACTTGTTCGAGGCACAGTTCGTACATGAAAATATATAGTCCGCAACAAAGGCAGCGTCGGCCACCAGTACTGACGGGCTATTATGTTCTGAGTCTTTCGAACACCTGAGTGCCCCGCCAGTTTGGAGCTGTGTCCCCAGCGGAGTATTTTCTTCCTGTCTACAAGGCGGACAAAAGTCTTTCCAGGAGGAATGTCTCTAAATTGCAACGGGTTAGCAACAATAATCCTAGATGGATCTATAATATATAATAATCCTAGATGAATCTATAATATATTGAGGAATTTCATCAGAGTCTTTAGTCTCAAATGATTGAGATAGGGCATCAGCCTCCACATTATTATCAGCAGGACGGAAACGGAAGTGGAGCAAGAATTGAAATCGAGCGAAGAACAACGACCACCTGGCTTGGTGAGGATTTAGTCATTGTGCTGACTGTAAGTACTTAAGGTTCTTGTGGTCTGTATAAATGATAATAGGGTGAACCGCCCCTCCAGCAAGTGTCTCCATTCATCTAATGCCAACTTGACGGCTAGCAACTCCCGATCCCCGATGGAATAGTTGCGTTCTACTGGATGGGATAATTTCGAGTAGAAGCCACAGGCCACCATCTTGCCCTTAGAGGTTTTTTTTAAATAGTAGTGCTCCAGCACCAACGGAAGATGAATCCACTACCATAAAGAACTGCCGAGAAGCATCAGGGTGATAGAGAACAGATGCTGAGGTGAAAGTGCTCTTGAGGTTAGTAAATGCTGATTCTGCCTCCGGAGGCCAAACCTTGGCGTTCACCTCCTTCTTGGTGAGGGCCGAGATTGGAGCAGTCAGAGATGGGATGTTTGGGATAAATTCTCAATAGAAGTTTGCGAATCCCAGAAATCTTTGTATGGAGTGAAGGACCTGTGGACGTGGCGTCTCTAAGACAGATCTCACCTACTCTGGGTCCATCTTGAGACCACAGTCAGATACAATGTAGCCCAGTAAGGACATAGAGTTTATCTCGAACACACATTTCTCAATTTTAGCATATAGGTGATTCCCCCTTAACCGCTACAGAACATGGCGAACATGCTTCTGATGTGTCATCAAATCTGGTGAGTAAATCAGGATGTTGTCCAGATAGACCACCACACAGACATACATCAGATCCTGGAAAATGTCATAAACAAACTCCTGGAACACAGCTGTAGCGTTACACAGTCCAAAGAGCATCACAAGATATTTGTAATGGCCATCTTTGGTGTTAAATGCGGTTTTCCATTCGTCACCTTTTCAGATACAAATCAAGTTATATGCTCCGTGTAGATGCAGCCTTGTGAATGTAATGTCCACGGTCGCAGACCGCAGGCTCCTATCTTCCTGCAGACATCATCCTCCCCAGAGATGCCAGCACATGCGGCCGTCCTGTCCTGCAGTGTCCACTAGGGTGCGCGCTCGAGCTCATTCCCGACCTCAAGTAGTCACACACATGTGTGAGATTGAGCTGATTGCTCCAAGATCACCCTGGACTATAAGAAGGGCCCTGCCTCTTCCTTCATTGCCTGAGCATTGTTTGTACCTACCCGTGTCTGTCTTTGCAAATGGTCCCTTGAAAATTTTCCAGTTCCAGTGTTCCTGTTCCTGCTACCTGTACCCTGTATCCTGTGCTATCTTGTTCCAGTGCCGTGTAGAGTTGGAGTCGTGTTGTGCTGTATACTATGCTTGTCTTGTTTCACCACTCCTGGTGTCTGCCTGCTGCCAAGGTCCCATCCGAGCCTATCCTGCTACTGTCTGAAGTTACTACAGGTACACCTATACGAACTATAGACTTTGACTTGTATCCTGTTGGCCAGCTGCCATACCGTCAAGGCGGTACGGCCCAATGGTTCCACAATACCCACAGATATCGTGACAGTGAATACCTTGGCCCCACAAATGTCATCGAAAAGTTTTGAGATGAGCGGCAGAGGATACTTATTTTTTACCGTAATTTGGTTCAGACCCCGGTAGTCGATACATGGACAAAGATATACGTCCCTCTTTTTCACAAAGAAGAACCGGACTCCGGCCGGGAAGGAAGATTTCTGGATGAACCCTCTCTCAAGGTTCTCCTTAACGTAGGTGGACATGTCTGGAGTCTCTGGCAGGGAGAGAGGATAAACTCGCCCTCGAGGTGGTGAAGCATCAGGAAGTAAATCAACAGGGCAGTCGTAGCTGCGATGAGGGGGAAGAGTCTCTGCTTCTTTCTTACTGAAGACATCCGCAAAACTAGCATAATGAGACAGTAGATCGGAGAGTGACTGAGGCAGTGGAGGCAAAACAGGACGAACCTGTGGCAGGCAATGGCTAAGGCATCTAAGCCCCTATTGGAGGACTTCTCCAGAATTTCAGACGAGGACCGGAGCGTGTAGACGAAGCCAAGGCAGGCCCAGCAGAACAGAGTTGATAGCTGTAGGCAGCACGAGGAAGGTGATCTGTTCCCGAGTGAAGAACTCCGATTTGTAGTGTCAGCAGTTTAGTGATGGACACAATAGGGTCAGGCAATGGTAGGCCATTCACAGAGGCGACAGCCAGCGGACATTACAGGACAGAGTGGCCGGATGCACTGACGTCTCCGGGGAAGGAGACGTCGACCACAGGAGGGAGGTCTGCGGTTGCGGCTGTCATCAGGTAAGGGGAGTTGGCTGTCCGCGGCCATTACACTGTACCATTGTGTATCTCCAATTTCATACAGAGGTATATTCTGTTGTTTTAACTGAGGCCAAATTACGAAGATATTCCCCGCAATGCGACTTGAGAAGAGGAAAACAGAAATACACGGCGCCACATGGTGCAAATAGAAGATGATACAAAACGACAAATGAGGGTGAGCAGGTAGAATGCTCACCTTGTGGGGTTGTGTAAATCCCAGGCACAACTCTGGTGTAGGCAGAGAGTAAGAACATTGACCAGCTGCAGCCAGGTCCAGTCCGGTATTAAGAAGTAGTTACCGAGTCACCTGGTTAAGATGAATTCATTTGCCAGGGTACTATATCCATTACAGACTTTGCGAATACTATTGAAGCATACGGATGTCAATGCTTTTAATACCGCTATTTCCAAATTTATATGGTCACACAAACATTCCCGTATTTTGCTATCTAAATTGCAGTGCTATCATTGGCAGGGGGGTAAACATTCCACATTTGAGGGGATATAATGTAGCCAGTCTTTTTCGACATGTCCTAGATTGGATACATCACACTAACTATTACTCTAACTATAGGTTGGAATCAGAGCTAGCGGGAGCATGTGATCTCTCGGCGCTACTACATACTAAAATTATTTCTCTTCCGCGACATGTTAAGGGATCCGTCGTGTTGAGAGACACTATTATGTGCTGGTAGGAAGTGAGGAAAAAGCAAGGCTTGTCCTTTCAGTTATCTAAATATTTGCCTTTATGGTCACATATAGACTTCCCGGCTGGGATGTCCAGTAACCTGTTTAATATGTGGAAACAAAATGGTATCACAACAGTGGGTCACATATTACATGCCTCAGAACCTAGAATAAAAACATTGTCCGAACTGGTGGGGGAATTTGGGATCCTGCCAGCACACTTTCTCCAATACATACAGGTCAAATCTTTCTGTATGAACATGGTAAGAAATTTGGAGAGGGAAGTTGTTGACATTATCAGTTTTATATAAAACAATTAAAGATTTATACTTAAAGGGAAGGTGTCGCAATTTTTTTTTTTATATATATATAATATTGCTTTTAGTATGTTATTAAAATAAATTTTATTTATTTGTGTTTTTGTGTTCTACTTTTTACTTTTTTCTCACTTTTACTTCTCTATGGGGGCTGCCATTTATTTTTTTCATCTCTATATGTGTTGATTAACTACACATACAGAGATGGAATACGGCACATACATCCCCATAGAGAATGCGAACGGGAGCCGTTCCATTCACTATAGCGTACGCCGTCTGTGTGGGAACGGCGTATGCGCCGCTCCCACACAAATCAAAAGGAAGGTCTTCAGCAGAGCGACATCTGGTGCCATTTTCATGTGGACTGGAAGCCGCGGCCGGACAGTACGACTTCCGGTTGCGGCTTCCGGCCATATGTTCAAGGCAGTGAAGACGCAAAGCAGAGGAGCGGAAGCGTCAGCGGCGGCAGGAGCAGGTAAGTTATGTTTGTGTATGTGATGTGTGTATTATGTTCGTGTTATACTGTCTGATTACCACTGTATCTAATCCTCCTACACTGTGCATTCGCTCAGAAAATGGCCGCACACAGTGTAGGAGGTTTGAAGATTCAACCTCCTCCTTCTCCTGGCACTAGCCAGGATAATGGAGGGGGGATTGTGTGAGGACACTCTAGCGAGTGTGTCTACCCCAAATTTGCAGCATAAAGCAATGAGGTTGCTTTACCACATTGCCAATGCTGCAATTTGGGAATTGCTCCCTCTAGTGACCAGCACATGGAAATGTTATAAATTAGAATCTAATTTATAATATTTCCTGACTTGTGAAAAAATTAAAACAATGTGTAATCACTTATATACTAACTGTTTAACTGAAAAAAAATATATATATTTAGCGACACATTCCCTTTAAGAATAGACCCGAATGATCATTTTGCATATTGGAGGCACACGCTAAAAACACAAAACATTAACACACACCTATTGGAGGGATGGAAGGTAGTAAGGAAACACATCATCAATGAAATATGGAGAGAGACCCATTTCAGACTGATGCATGCGGACATTTACGCTTTCAACATACCACCCAATGCTAATAACCCAAATAGGCTGTATGCATGTCCCAAATGTAATCAGCCGCACACTGCCCTGTATCATGGCATCTGGTTATGCCCGGATACACAAAGATATTGGAGGGAAATACTCGAATACATCCAAAAACTCTGGGATAGAACATTTACGATGGCTCCTATGCTACTTTTATTTCATTCCGTAGCTTCAGTAGATGCAGAGGAAGAGGGGGCCTTGACATATGTACCATCATTAGCACATGTAATACTGCTTATTGCCAAAAGATGCATTTTGAAAAATTGGTTGGATTCCAGTGTACCGACACTGGATCAACTAATTCAGCAGTTGAAGGTTTTTCTACATTCAGATAGGATTGACATGGCAACATATAAAGAGAAAAAAACAGCGGGCTTCTTCAAAAAATGGAAGCCATTTCTAATGCAATTATCTGATTCAGAAATTGGAGATGTAGTAGCAGGATTTCAATATACTAAATGGTATCTTACAGAAGATGTTTCAGGGACTTTAGGTATGCTGAAGGTCGTAGTGCCAAGAGTTTAGTTGAAGATAGGTAGCTGAAGGGTGCGATATGGGAGAAGGTATAAGAGTATCGAACGAACTGTAAACTGTCTGCCAAAGTTAAAATGTTAACTGTTTTCAGTTCTTATTATGTTTCCTTTGTTTACATTGTCAAGATTGGACCGAGATAAATACTTCTTTGAAACAATGTATGGATAAAAATGTACCTATTGTAATGATGGGGGTAGGGAAACGGACAAGTGAGCCCTAATCTACCCACCACTCTGTCCCTGCCTACTTGCAACGACCCGCCCTAAGCGACGGGGT
Source organism: Rhinoderma darwinii (assembly GCF_050947455.1). Classification (NCBI taxonomy): domain Eukaryota; kingdom Metazoa; phylum Chordata; class Amphibia; order Anura; family Rhinodermatidae; genus Rhinoderma; species Rhinoderma darwinii. The sequence goes on along the minus strand of NC_134689.1, from coordinate 402,563,872 downwards.
ACAACTGGGCAGCGGTCCCTACGCTCAGTAAGTGCACGAGACAAACAGACAAGGGAACACAAAGCAAAGGGAAAGGGGTAGTTGCCCACGGCAACACCGTGAGCAACAAGAGTGGTGAACGAGCCGAGTCAAACCAAGAGTGCACGAGGTACCAAACGCAGAGCAGGAGAGTAGTCAGTAAGCCAGGGTCAGTATGGAGCAGGATCAAATAATTAGAAGCTGTAGCTGGGCCAGGAAACCACACGAGAAAAATCACAAGTAAAGGAGGAACAGGAAAGACAGGTATAAATAGACAGAGGGCGGGAGCTAGCTCCGTCTGGCCAGGCTGCGATAGGTTCTCCCACTCCTAAGCCTGCCATCCTGAGTGGTGGAAGATGGAGTCAGTCTCAGAGACATAGACTCAGGTGCAGACTGATTACCTATGGGCGTATACACAGAAGTTGTGCCTGGCAGATCCTTTACACCTATTTGACAGAATTTAAATGACATACTCTGTATAAATGTGCACTTTTTCAAAATGTGGGCAATGCCATGTTTTGCTTTTGTATATTGTATGTTCAATAAAATGTTTTAAAAAAAGTAAAAAAAAAAAACAAAGAAATAGTTACCGCCAGGTATAGAGAGTAGAGTGAGGAAAAACATATGTTGTGGACCTATAGTAGGCGCTGCTGATATTGGTAGTATAAATGATTATAGTAGAAATATTTATAAAATACAGCAATAATTCATTAGAACATAAGGCTACGCGTTTCGACGTTGGACCGTCTTCCTCAGGCCAAGTATACGAGAATGAAAAAAATGCCTCTTTTAAAGAGAACACACACATCAAAGCAGCACACATGAAAAAAAGCGCTCAAATTAAAGGTCAAAGCTCACCTCTGACGTCACATGAGGTCAGAGTGATGCCAAGTGAAACGTTACATACAAATTCATATAACAGTAATTATATGGATTTGTATGTAACATTTCACTTGGCATCACTCTGACCTCATGTGACCTCATGTGCAATACAGAGACAACCCATTGATATGAATGGACACTGTGTAATACTTAATCTCCCCTGTCGAGGAGCTGCAGGGAAATTGAACACTTACTGCCACGTTTCCCAACAGATCACAGCTGATCACTGTGAGTTCCAGCAGGGGAACACTTTTTAATCTACTTATTGTCAAGGGATTGTCCAAGAAATGGTCCAGTATGGGGTTAATATTATGTTTATATAGTATATGCAGTTACTGGAACAGACTCAAGGAAGGATTAGGAGTTTAAATCTAGCTGACAAGTGTTTCCTAATATTTGCTTGTTGCGCAGCCATCTAGAGATAACAGAGAACAGACAAACATGCACGGGGCAGCCGTATTTTATATACACCTGATAAGCCAGTTACATGGAAATTCAACAAAAAGCACAGTAACACGATAGACCATTGCTTACTGAGACTTGGCCAATTAATTTTACCGGACTTTATCATTTACTTCATCTTCACCTTCCTATTAGAAACCTTCTGTTGTACCAGCAATGGCATATAAATATTGTCCTCAAAAAAATCGACTGTCCTATACGACCGTAAAAGTCAAATATTTTTCCTGATCATAACCATTGCTACAGGGGTCAGTGGTGGCATGGTCCTTGGCATATCATATTCAGTGTGACATAACTGGAGACAGCTGGCATTGCTTTATGGCCACCACTTTAGTCTTGGGGAGGGGCATAAGTTGTCAGAAAACCTCTGAATCAATCAGTAAGAGTCATAGATCTGTAAGAATGGGGGAGTGACCCTATCCCTAAAGGGACACTAATTATTTTTATTTTGCATTTATACATACGTAATTCCTATGTAAATACCACTGTGCCTATAAATGCATTTTGGGTGCTCTAATATGCTTTTCTCCCCAGGGTTGGCGTTCCAGAGAAAGGCATGTTTCTGCTGTGTGTTGCCTATTATTTGTCACTTGTAGTGTCATTTATATTGTGGTTTGGTTCTGGTGCAGGGCAGTCAATGGTGGCTTCGGTAGCCTTTAGGGATTTGGCGTTGGTAAGAAACGGCCTAGACGCCATCTTAGGCCCCATGCACATGACCGTAAAACCTTGGACCATACCACGGTTTTACGGACCAATTTGGTTCTATTGGTTGCGGACACCTTTCTGTAGCGCTACGGATGGGTGTCCGTGCAATAGTACTGTGCCGGGAATTATGGAGCATGTCCTATTTGTCGTATTTTACAGGCCGTTCTCCTATACTTGGTATGGGAGCACGGCCTGAAAATGCAGGCGGCCATCAGCAGCCAGCCCTGCCCGCAATCGTGGGCTGTGATTACGGGCACGGTCGTGTACATGGGGCCTTTGTTGGTAATATTGTGGTGTCGCACAATAGCAGCGTTTGGGACGTGACACAGCATGGCTACGCTGTGCCCTTATGCTGGGGCGGTGCTTAGTGCATAAAAGACAACTGTTCACACCTAGCAGGGTTTAGTGCGCGGGCTGTGCCCCAGTAGACAGCAGAGATGTTGCTGCACTGTGGCAGGGGATGAGTGGCAGGAGCCTCAGGGTGGGTCGATGTGTGGAAAAACAGTCGCAGACTAAGTGTGGGTGACGGGTAAAAGGGCAGGGGCCTTCACGTGAGCAGAAGATCAAGTGTATCTGGAGTGATGTACCCCTGTATCATGGCAGAGTGCACAAGACCCTGCCCTACTACTGAGTGGTGACAGCCAGCATTGCCTTCGTCTGTTTCAGAAAAACCCAGCCTCCTCGTCAGACAGTAGACGAATCCCAGCGGCAGAGATTAGGACGGGGGTCAGGGGGCCACCGTTCTAGATATACCATCCTGGGAATATGCCATAAATGTCTGAGATGGAATTACCACTTAACCCCCTTGAAGTCTAAGCCATTTTTTGACTTTTTATTATCGCTTTTCATTTCCCGCATTCCATAAGCCATAACTTTTACATTTTTCCGTCAATAGAATGGTGTGAGGCTTGTTTTTTGCGGGAGGAGTTGTAGTTTCTATTGGCACCATTGAAAGTAATGTACTGGGAAACTGAAAAGAAAATTCAATGTAGGGTCGAAATGGAAAAAACTGTGATTCCTCCATTTTCTTTTCAATTTCATTTTTACCGTTCGGTAAAAACGGCAAATAAACTTTATTCTGATGGTCAATACATTTACAGCTATACCAAATTTATATTGTTTTCTTAATGTTTGACTCCTTTTACAGAAAAATTAATATTTATAAGAAGAAAAAAAAATTGTGTTGCCATATTCTGTAAACTATAACATTTTAGATATAGACATTTTGTCGATTGAGAGGTGTGAGGGCTTATTTTTTGTGGCACGAGCTGTGGTTTTCATTGGTTTTCATTACAATTTTTTGGTACACACGACTTTTAATCACTTTTATTAAATTATTTTTTACCGCTAAATTGAACAAAAAACAGCAATTCTATACGTGCGAGTTAAATAATGGTAAATTGTAATTATTGGACTTTTACGGATGCAGGGATACCAACTTTGTTCATTTTTTACATTACTTTAGAAAAAAATGGGAAAAGTTAATTTTTTTCTTTTAAAGGGTAACTAAATGTTTGACAAACTTCTGACATGTCATAGTGACATGTCAGAAGTTTGGATTGGTGGGGGTCCGAGCACTGAGACCCCCACCGATCGCTAAAATAAAGCGGCAGAAGTGCTCATGGGAGCGCTCAGCCGCTTCGTGTCTGTTTGACTTTTTCTGGAAATCAATGTATCAGAGTATGGGCTCAATATAAAGTCTATGATCCCGTACTCCGCTACATCGTTTTTCGAGCAAAAGCTGAACAGAAACTAAGCAGCTCAGCGCTCACACGAGTGCTTCTGCCACTTCATTTTAACGATTGATGGGGTCTCAGTTCGCGGACCCCCACCAATCAAAACTTCTAACATGTCTACTAATGCCACTTGTAGCTCCCTGAAGGAGCGGAATCCCTATGTGACCGGGGATTCCGCTCCTAGACGGAGCGCTTGATGTCTCTGTCCATATATGGACAGTGACATCAGGGGCAACTCCTGAAGCGGAATCCCCGTCCACAGCGTTGCCGACATTGTGGCTGGGGATTCCACTCCAGGAGAAGCCCCTGACATTTCTGTCAATATAAGGACAGAGACATCAATCACTCTGTCCAGTAGCGGAATCCCCGGTCACAGGGGGATCCCGCTCCTTCAGGGAGCTACAGTGGTGCTATCTACAGGAACGGGGGGTGCTATCTACAAGGAGGCCGTGTGGCACTACCTACAACGGGGCTGTGTGGCACTGCCTACAGGGGGCTGTGTGGCACTACCTACAAGGGGGCTGTGTGGCACTACCTACAAGGGGGCTGTATGGCACTACCTACAAGGGGGCTGTGTGGCATTACCTACAAGTCGGCTGTGTAGCACTACCTACAAGGGGTCTGTGTGGCACTACCTACAAGGGGGTTGTATGGCACTACCTACAAGGGGGCTGTGTGGCACTACCTACAAGGGGGCTGTGTCGCATTACCTACAAGTCGGCTGTGTAGCACTACCTACAAGGGGCTGTGTGGCACTACCTACAGGGGGCTGTGTGGCACTACCTACAAGGGGGCTGTGAGGCACTACCTACAAGGGGGCTGTGTGGCACTACCTACAGGGAGCTGTGTGGCACTACCTACAGGGGGCTGTGTGGCACTACCTATAAGCGACTGTGTGGCACTACTTACAAGAGGCTGTGTGGCACTATTTACAGGGGGCATCTATGAGTGGGGGCTGATGGTCATTTTACTGTGAGTTGGGGGTTGATGGTAATTTTATTGGGGGTGCTGATAGTCACTTTATTGGGGGGTGCTGATTGTCATTATACTTTCAGTGAGAGGCTGATGGTCATTTTACTGTGAGTGGGGACTGATGGTCATTTTACTATGAGTGGTGTGCTGATTTTTTTTCCAGGGGTGCGAAAACGTTGGGAAACTCTGTACTAGGCTATAGGATCATGCCGGCCTACGCAAGGATCCCGTCGTCGGTGTTGTGGAGCAGCTCAGTTCGTCGTGGGAACGGGGCCTAGGTGAGTACAATGTTTTTTGTTTGGGGGGCACTGTTAACAAGGGGGAGGTGGGGGGCTGTATGGCACTGTCTAAATGAGGGAGGTGGGGGGCTGTATGGCACTGTCTACATGGTGCTGTCTACATCTGGGAGGTGGGGGATTATGGCACTGTCTACAGGGAGGAGGTGCGGGATTATGGCACTGTCTACAGGGAGGCAGTATGACACAATCTACAGTGCAGCACTATCTACAAGGAGGGGATGTCTGTGGCAGCCAGGGGAGGGGGGCATTATACTGTGTGGAGGCCACTAAGTGGACATTATAATGTGTAGGGGTACTACAGGGGGCAATATACTGTGTGTTGCACTTAGTGGGCATAAAACTGTGTGGACAAAATTAGAGGACAAAATACTGTGTCCTTGAAGGGGTTATCATATATTATATTAAATATTATTATTATTATTATTATTATTATTATTATTATTATTACTGTATGGGCGGCACTAAAGTGACATTATGCTGTGGGGGAGCATTATACTTTTTTATGGGGCATATTTTTTATGATAGTGACGGGGCGCCCAAAGATAATTTCGCACGGGACGCCATCTATCCTAAGGTCGGCCCTGCCCTCAGCATATGGAGCGGGCTCCATACTTCTCCTTCACCATGATGGTGCGTTAAGGAGTTAAAGTTGCTAAGATGTTTTTTGTTTTTTTTATGTGTATACTTGTATCTTGTTATGAAGAAATATTTTTTCTTTTCTTTTTTGATATTTTTTATATATTATACTTCTCCCAGGATTGTAGGGTTAAGGCAGATTTTAGAAATATACCAATCGGGTTTTTCACCCCTTCGATAGACACTGCTTATCACTAATGGGTTTGTTAGGGATAAATGAATTTTTCTTATTTTAAATAAATAAGAATTTATATGTAATATACTGTGGGTATATATCTTAGTACCTGGCAGGTAGTGACGTCAACCTTGCTTCGTCCTGCAGTCTCCAGCGTTGCCAGAAAAAAATCAACGTGGATACCAGCATAGCACGATACTGACTCTTCAATGTAGGAGTGTGCTCCATCGCTAAAATTTGTTCACCTTTGTGTGAAATCTCGGCTGCCCCCGAGTATAGGAAGATCTAAGTTACTCAACATAAGCATTGACCGTGGATGGAGTGGATATAAGGAGAATCTCCCATGTGGGAACTGTGACCTGCCATTGATGAGATCGAAGGGGTGAAAAACCCGATTGGTATATTTCTAAAATCTGCCTTAACCCTACAATTGTTCCAGGAGGAGGAACACAGTGGAAAGGAGGGAATTTCTAGTTCATCCTGAGTTGCGAGATCAACATGAAGATGAGTATTCAACTCTTTACCTATACTTGCATTGCTATCATATAAGAGGAACTGTTCTTGTTAGTTTCGGATCAAATTTCTAAAAGAAGAAAAAAACGCAAGTGTGAACTGAGACCAACGGTGTCTGAACAAAAAATCTTAAGAACCGTTTCTTATAGCTAACGACCTATATGGGTCTGATGAATGGCTCGTGTATAGAATTTATATTACTTAGATACTTCATCATGACATGTCATTATGTTTAGAGGGGGATATATTAATGGAAGTAAGGTTATAAAAGTCTGTGTTGGTATCCTGGCCAGGAGACATTTTTAAATGATGTACATCTAGTTTGAAACAAATGTGTTTGCTCAAACCCTTTCCTTTTCCTAAAAAAAAATTGTATTATGGAAAAAAGAGGAAAGATATATATATATATATATATATATATATATATATATATATATATATATATATATATAAAACCTTTAAAATATATTTTTATATGGAATTTAATAAAAATTTATACAAAATTATTGTTATCCCAAAGAGTGCCTGGTATGTTTTGGAAAATATTTATTTATTTTTTTCTTTCTGAATTGTTGCTCTCCGAAACGGCACCGTGCTATATATTGATTGCATATTTGGGATCTCTATTGGGTATGGTTTATAACCATTTTTTGTGTTTAGCTCATATTATTCAGTCACTATGTGGTTATGGTGTGGAGGTATTATTCAGTAACAGTATGGGGGTATTATTCAGTCACTATGTGGTTATGGTGTGGTGGTATTATTCAGTAACAGTATGGGGGTATTATTCAGCCACTATGTGGTCATGATGTGGTGGTATTATTCAGTAATAGTATGGGGGTATTATTCAGTCACTATGTGGTTATGGTGTGGAGGTATTATTCAGTAATAGTATGGGGGTATTATTCAGTCACTATGTGGTTATGGTGTGGCGGTATTATTCAGTAACAGTATGGGGGTATTATTCAGTCACTATGTGGTTATGGTGTGGAGGTATTATTCAGTAACAGTATGGGGGTATTATTCAGTCACTATGTGGTTATGGTGTGGAGGTATTATTCAGTAACAGTATGGGGGTATTATTCAGTCACTATGTGGTTATGTGTGGCGGTATTATTCAGTAACAGTATAGGGGTATTATTCAGTCACTATGTGGTTATGTCTGGCAGTATTATTCAGTAACAGTATGGGGGTATTATCCAGTCACTATATGGTTATGGTGTGGCGGTATTATTCAGTAACAGTATGGGGGTATTATTCAGTCACTATGTGGTTATGTGTGGAGGTATTATTCAGTAACAGTATGAGGGTATTATTCAGTCTCTATGTGGTTATGTGTGTCGGTATTATTCAGTAACAGTATGGGGGTATTATTCAGTAACAGTATGGGGGTATTATTCAGTCACTATGTGGTTATGTGTGTCGGTATTATTCAGTAACAGTATGGGGGTATTATTCAGTCACTATGTGGTTATGTGTGGCGGTATTATTCAGTAACAGTATGGGGGTATTATTCAGTCACTATGTGGTTATGGTGTGGAGGTATTATTCAGTAACAGTATGGGGGTATTATTCAGTCACTATGTGGTTATGGTATGGCGGTATTATTCAGTAACAGTATGAGGGTATTATTCAGTCACTATGTGGTTATGGTGTGGAGGTATTATTCAGTAATAGTATGGGGGTATTATTCAGTCACTATGTGGTTATGGTGTGGCGGTATTATTCAGTAACAGTATGGGGGTATTATTCAGTCACTATGTGGTTATGGTGTGGAGGTATTATTCAGTAACAGTATAGGGGTATTATTCAGTCACTATGTGGTTATGGTGTGGCGGTATTATTCAGTAACAGTATAGGGGTATTATTCAGTCACTATGTGGTTATGTGTGGCGGTATTATTCAGTAACAGTATAGGGGTATTATTCAGTCACTATGTGGTTATGTCTGGCAGTATTATTCAGTAACAGTATGGGGGTATTATCCAGTCACTATATGGTTATGGTGTGGCGGTATTATTCAGTAACAGTATGGGGGTATTATTCAGTCAATATGTGGTTATGTGTGGAGGTATTATTCAGTAACAGTATGGGGGTATTATTCAGTCACTATGTGGTTATGTGTGTCGGTATTATTCAGTAACAGTATGGGGGTATTATTCAGTCACTATGTGGTTATGTGTGGCGGTATTATTCAGTAACAGTATGGGGGTATTATTCAGTCACTATGTGGTTATGGTGTGGAGGTATTATTCAGTAACAGTATGGGGGTATTATTCAGTAACTATGTGGTTATGGTGTGGAGGTATTATTCAGTAACAGTATGGGGGTATTATTCAGTCACTATGTGGTCATGGTGTGGAGGTATTATTCTGTAACAGTATGGGGGTATTATTCAGTAACTATGTGGTTATGGTGTGGAGGTTTTATTCAGTAGCAGTATGGGGGAATTATTCAGTCACTATGTGGTTATGGTGTGGAGGTATTATTCAGTAGCAGTATGGGGGTATAATCCAGTCACTATATGGTTATGGTGTGGCAGTATTATTCAGTAACAGTATAGGGGTATTATTCAGTCACTATGTGGTTATGTGTGGCGGTATTATTCAGTAACAGTATAGGGGTATTATTCAGTCACTATGTGGTTATGGTGTGGCGGTATTATTCAGTAACAGTATGGGGGTATTATCCAGTCACTATATGGTTATGGTGTGGCGGTATTATTCAGTAACAGTATGGCGGTATTATTCAGTCACTATGTGGTTATGTGTGGTGGTATTATTCAGTAACAGTATAGGGGTATTATTCAGTCACTATGTGGTTATGTGTGTCGGTATTATTCAGTAACAGTATGGGGGTATTATTCAGTCACCATGTGGTTATGGTGTGGAGGTATTATTTAGTATCAGTATAGGGGTATTATTCAGTCACTATGTGATTATGGTGTGGAGGTATTATTCAGTATCAGTATGGGGGTATTATTCAGTCACTATGGGGTTATGGTGTGGCGGTATTATTCAGTAACAGTATGGGGGTATTATTCAGTCACTATGTGGTTATGGTGTGGAGGTATTATTCAGTAACAGTATGGGGGTATTATTCAGTAACTATGTGGTTATGGTGTGGTGGTATTATTCAGTAACAGTATAGGGGTATTATTTAGTCACTATGTGGTTATGGTGTGGCGGTATTATTCAGTAACAGTATGGGGGCATTATTCAGTCACTATGTGGTTATGGTGTGGTGGTATTATTCAGTAACAGTATGGAGGTATTATTCAGTCACTATGTAGTGGTAATATGTGGTTATGGTGTGCCGGTATTATTCAGTAACAGTATGGGGGTATTATTCAGTCACTATGTGGTTATGGTGTGGTGGTATTATTCAGTAACAGTATGGGGGCATTATTCAGTCACTATGTGGTTATGGTGTGGTGGTATTATTCAGTAACAGTATGGGGGTATTATTCAGTCACTATGTGGTTATGGTGTGGCGGTATTATTCAGTAACAGTATGGGGGCATTATTCAGTCACTATGTGGTTATGGTGTGGTGGTATTATTCAGTAACAGTATGGAGGTATTATTCAGTCACTATGTAGTGGTAATATGTGGTTATGGTGTGCCGGTATTATTCAGTAACAGTATGGGGGTATTATTCAGTCACTATGTGGCTATGGTATGGTGGTATTATTCAGTAACAGTATAGGGGTATTATTCAGTCACTATGTGGTTATGGTGTGGTGGTATTATTCAGTAACAGTATAGGGGTATTATTCAGTCACTATATGGTTATGGTGTATTATTTGGACCTTATATTGTGTTATTATTGGTCCTATAATAGTAACGCGCTGGAAATCAGCGATGCCGTTCTCTGCACAGCGCCTTCTGAATTGACTGCATTATTCATACAGTAATGCAGCATCTGGGGCCCCGCTTTTAACTTTGTCCAGGGCCCCACATTTTTTCTAAAACAGGCCAAGGTGGTAGCGGCGGTGGGGGTGGAGGAAGTGATGAGTGAGTCAGATTCACTAATCACACCGTTCCGCTTGCAGCTTTCCCACGTTACGTTAGCGTGGGAAAGCTACAAGCAAGGCTGTGATTGGTGAGTCTCTCCTACACTGCACAGTGCACAGGCAATGATTTTGTATTGTGTCTGTAAAAATGTTGGTCTGTCCGTGATTATTAGCTCAGTTATCCAGAAATTACTGAAGTGGAGATTGTCAACCCTGTGGCACCCCGATCTGCTGCTCCAGCTGCCTCTGGGTGCTGGATGTTATGTAGTATTCAGAGCTGCAGTACTGCAGCACAGCCGCTATTCTGTGACCAGAGCCATCTGATTCTGACACTGACCGCTGCATAACATCCGGCGCCTGGAGGCAGCCGGAGTGGCAGTTCCGTGCGGGGTCCGGGTGTCAGACCCCTACGATCATATACTGTGGACAGGTCATCAGTTGTCTGTGCCCAGACTACCCATTTTCTTCACGTTCAATGGCCACGGCCCGACCGTTCTTTCAGCTGCATGGTTGGGTCTCTTACGTGGCCCCCTGAAGGCAGCACTAGCAGCAAGAACCTTGCTAGGGTCTTACAAAATCAGGGGCACAAGCCACAAGAAGCATGTTCTGCACCAAAAAAAAACAAAAACTAAATATACAGTACATATAAATATTTTGGAGAGCATATCTATATGACTACAACCCATTCAGATACTGTGTACGATTAGATACATTGTCTCAGCAGACAGTATCGCACATGATAGAATTAGATACACAGCTCAGCAGACGGTATCACACATTATAGGATTAGATGCAGTGGCTTAGCAAACAGTATCACACATGATAGGATTAGATACATTGGCTCAACAGACAGTATCACACATGATAGGATTAGATACATTGGCTCAACAGACAGTATCACACATGATAGAATTAGATACAGTAGCTCAACAGACAGTAACACGCATGATAGGATTAGATACATTGGCTCAACATACAGTATCACACATGATAGGATTAGATACACAGCTCAGCAGACAGTATCACACATGATAGGATTAGATACATTGGCTCAACAGACAGTATTACACATGATAGAAATAGATACATTGGTTCAACAGACAGTATCGCTCATGATTGGCTTAGATACATCATCTCAGCAAACAGTATAACACAATAGGCTTAGACATGATTCAGTAGACAGTATCACACATGATAGGCCTACGATACATGGCTCAGCAGACAGTATCATAGATTATAGGCTTAGATACATGGCTCCAGCAGACAATATCACACATGATAGGTTTAGATGCATGGCCCCAGCAGACGGTAACATACATGATAGGCTTAGATACAGGCACCAGCAATCAGTATCCATATACTTACCCACCTGGCTCCACGAGTTCTCTTCGGCCTCAGCGTTCGATCTTGAAACCGTTCAGCGTTACATTATTTACGCTGTGCATACCACGTCCTGCACTGAATGGTTTTAGTACCCAGCGCTGCGCCCGAAGCCATGAAGGCCAGACACTTAAGCGAGGAGGGTAAGCATATGGAGATAATACTGTAGAAAAAGGGACCTATGTATTTTACTACATTAGCCCCAGTTACTACAATGGACAGGCGGGGGGCCATGGGCCAACTACGATAGCTGCGGCCCCTATAGCTACACCACTGGGCCCATGTAAGCTCGATTCATAGATTACCCTAAATGCTAGTAGTCTGAACAATGGAGGTCTATGTATTGGACTGGATTACTAGGCTGTTTTCTCTTTTACTTTTCATTGAGAGGTTTTCTGTATTTTAACGTTGAGCCCATCCGTTGTCCCATAACTTGCACCAGCTCTGAAACTTCTATTTAACCAATGTATTTGGTTGACATAACTCGGAGCCTTGACCTTCATATTGACCGTCAGTGCGCTTTTCAGTAAACACGTCGCCTCGGTAGTTATATAAATGCAGGGGAAGGCAGTGAATGACATAAAAAAGACACAAAATACAACAGAATAGCATTTTTTTCCCCATTCCCCAACCCCTAAAATATAAGAAATGTTAGTCAGAGTCAACTACCCCCCAATTGTACTCATAGAAACTACATCTCGTCCTGCTAAATAAAGCCCACTTACAACTGCATCAATGGAAAAATAAAAAAAATTATGGGTTTTGGAACGCGGCGACAAAGTATTAAAATACATTTAAAAAGGCCAATAAAAATACCGTATAGGAGCCAGTAACAGTGGAAAAATAGCTTTTATTCTATTAAATAAAACGTAAATTTTTATCCATTTATGAACCCCACCCAATGTTTTTTTTCATTTATTTTTTTGGGCGCAGAATGACCTCACATACAATTGGACTACAGGGGGCACTATTTACACTGGTTTTAATGCTACGAATGTGCATACTGTGCACTACAGCCCATAAAAGAAAACTAAAATTAACACATGGCAAGGAAATAGTAATCGAATAGGTAATAAAAACAGACATGTTTTTAATAGTCCTTTTTTGTAATAAAAAAGAAAAAACACCACACAAAAATCAAGACCCCGCACCCTCGTTTACCACTTTATTGGAAAGAAAAAACTGTAAACAACGGCAAAAAAACTCATTTTAACTGGTGCAGCCTGGTAACATCTGGAGGTCAGAGGTGAGAGCTGGTCACGTTCTGCGGAGCAGCCAGGGAACATTAGGCGTGGCGGGGAGAGGCCATTTTGGGAGTAACTCTATTAAATTGATCTGCAGGGTATGGATGAGATTAGTTAGAATTAAAGTACCTTAACACCTGGGTCCTTTCCTGCCCCCTGTCTCAAGTGTTTGGGTCTTTCTCCCTGTGAAAAGATTTTTCTAAATGTGCTACATTTTTTAAATAGGGCCAGAGACTTTTGTAATACAGGTTTGGCATAGGGGTGTTAGATAGTAGTACGGGTTAAGGATGTGCATACATTGATAAGATGTAGAGTGTGGTATGAGAGTGTGGTATGAGGGTGTGGTATGATGGTGTAGTATGAGGGGGTAGTGTGAGTAATTAGCGAGATGGTGTAGTATGAGGGGGTAGTGTGAGGCGTTAGTGTGAGGGGGTAGTGCGAGGAGGTAGCGAGATGGTGTGGTGTGAGGGTGTAGCGTGAGGGGGTAGTGTGAGGGGGTAGTGTGAGGAGGTAGTGAGATGGTGTAGTGTGAGGGTGTAGAGTGAGGGGGTAGAGTGAGGAGGTAGCAAGATGTTGTAGTGTGAGGGGGTAGTGTTAGGCGGTAGTGTGAGTGGCTAGTGTGAGGAGGTAGTGAGATGGTGTAGCGTGAGGGGGTAGTGTGAGGCGGTAGTGTGAGGGGGTAGTGTGAGGAGGTAGCGAGATGGTGTAGTGTGAGGGTATATTGTGAGGGTGTAGTGAGAGGGTTTAGTCTGAGGGTGTAGTGTGAGGGTGTAGTGAGAGGGTAGTGTGAGGGGGTAGTGTCAGGAGGTAGAGAGATGGTGTAGTGTAAGGGTGTAGTGTGAAGAGGTAGAGAGATGGTGTAGTGTGAGGGGGTAGTGTGAGGAGGTAGAGAGATGGTGCGGTGTGAGGGGGTTGTGTGAGGAGGTAGCAAGATGTTATAGTGTGAGGGGGGTAGTGTGAGGCGGTAGTGTGAGGGGGTAGTGTGAGGCGGTAGTGTGAGGTGGTAGTGTGAGGCGGTAGTGTGAGGGGTAGCGTGAGGAGGTAGCGAGATGGTGTAGCCTGAGGGGGTAGTGTGAGGCGGTAGTGTGAAGGGGTAGTGTGAGGATGTAGCGAGATGGTGTAGTGTGAGGGTATATTGTGAGGGTGTAGTGAGGGTATAGTGTGAGGGTGTAGTGTGAGGGTGTGGTCAGAGGGTGTAGTGTGAGAGGGTAGTGTCAGGAGGTAGAGAGATAGTATTGTGTGAGGGTGTAGTGAGACGGTATAGTGTGAGGGTGTAGTGAAAGGGTGTAGTGTGAGGGTATATTGTGATGGTGTAGTGAGAGGGTTTAGTCTGAGGGTGTAGTGTGAGGGTGTAGTGAGAGGGTAGTGTGAGGGGGTAGTGTCAGGAGGTAGAGAGATGGTGTAGTGTAAGGGTGTAGTGTGAGGAGGTAGAGAGATGGTGTAGTGTGAGGGGGTAGTGTGAGGAGGTAGAGAGATGGTGCAGTGTGAGGGGGTAGTGTGAGGAGGTAGTGTCAGGTCCGTATTTCACACCGAATAACCACCTCTGTCAATTTGCAAGCTGAAGGCATGCCTGGAAAGAAGTAAACCAGCCAAAGATGTTTGGTACACAACTTCCCTTGATCAGACAAGGAGAGAACTGAAAAACTTTTATTCAGAACAAAGAAACACAGAAAAAGAAAGACACATCCCTCCTCCCCAGAGATGTGGGAGTGCCCAAGCCCCCACCGGTTTCTCAGCTGTAACTTCTCAGACTCACTCTTCTTGCATTCCAGGGGGCGGTGTCTTCCATAGGTGTGTCCGACATGAACAAAGAACTTGTTATATATATCAGTATATTACACAAAGAACTGAAATGTATATACATATGTGTGAGGATAATATTTTTCAAACAATATACATAGTAATGATCCCTGACAGTCCCCCCTAAAAATATTATTACTCTATCCCTGAGTCTTGCCTAGCAACCTACCACTGACCACTCGAACCAGGCGGGTAGGGGTTTTGGATTTCTTCACCAGCTTGAGACGAGCTACTCCTGATGAGTGACCCTCTTTGTACCTGGACTTCCAAGGTGTCGGAGTGGTCCTAACTTTCCCTATTCTCCTCAGGATACAGGATGGTTGTCTTGATATAAACTACAAACCGCTGCTGGTTGTAATATATATATATATAATTAATCCAGTCTACATTGTATTAATGGTAACAATTGTCGCACTGTCACTTACTGTCCTAATGGGACTTTTACCCCTGCAGATATAACAGGTCATGGGCAGCACAGTGACCTTCACCTCACACCTCCACATAAAACTCCTCAGATTGTAATTTGCAGCACTGTGGCATATTTACACACATTATAATTATAAACCTCAGACATTATAAACAATAGGGCCTCAACTAATAACATAATGCTATCACCAATCTCATGCTATCACTCTCAGGTTTCGGGTCCCATCAGTTCATTGCCAGTCCTGTACACCATCGTCTTCTTCTTCTCCTGTCTTCTGCTCTTCACTGACTGTCACCCTCAGGGTAACCCACACAATTGTGGAGTCAGACTACGTTGGTGTCCAGTGGGAGAGTTATTATTATCCCCTCCTAGCCACTTACGTATCAAAACACTTGATCCTGCTGACGGATTCACTCAGGTCTTTGGTCTTTACTTTGATCTTTGCTGATGTCATCAGGACTTGGTTTGGTCCTTCTCATCTGTCCGACACCGTCTCCTTTCGTTTACGTCACCGGGCTAAACATAGCACCTCATGCTGTGAGCCTGGGGTGAGATCCCACGTAGGCGGATTAGTGGAGTTGTATTGTGACTATCACAAACCCTCCGCATCTGTCCTCTTCCTCTGGCAAGTTACTTGTCTGGGCGGCTGCTTAGAATTGTGACACTGCCGTCAGTTCATGATAAACGCGTTGTAGTGGCTCAGGCTGCGCCTGCCGCATCTCAGTGATGGAGTTCATCGTATTAAAAGTATTTTAGTTCATATTTACTGGCACTTGCTGGGGACCCCCAACTCTTGTCAATTGTTAAAATAAATACTAATCTGGTGATAACATCATCCGCATATACTATAAACGTAGTTCTAAGTACATACAATAATGTCAGGCCCTTAAATGACATCAAATACCTTTATATATATATATATATATATATATATATATATATATATATATATATATATATATATATATATATATAAAAAGGAAAAACTTCTCTGTTACAATGGACAGTGCACCTAGAAGATGTGTGATTACTGGGTACATTTCATTTGCTCTTGGTGATACTCTTTCAGCAGGATTTGTACCTTGATCTCAGCTGATTGCCTAGAACAACTCCACCTCACAAAAACATACACAGATTCCACATGTTTATCTGACAAGTGTCTCAAACCAATTTTTTCTTACTCTAATCTGGTTCGTTCTACCTGGGAAGGCCTCTCAAGGTCGGTTCTCTTTGTGGGAGGTGGGTATGATAAGGTTGGCACCGGTCTGCCAGGACTGTTCTGTAGGCAAATCAAACAGCTCTAACAGAATTTAGCAGCAACAGCTGTAAAGCCTGGGACATGCCAATTAGATCTTACCACGTCGATCCTTGCAGTCTTGGGGCATATGTGAGGTCATACACCATCAATACAAGTGCTATCAAGAAAGCATTGGGCGCTACCGGTTTACCTTCCTTTATCCGTCCACATTCTGTTAGAAACTGGTTCTCACGCCTTCCGCTCCCAGTTGGACTCTCAAGCTTTTCATAGACTAATCAGTAATTGATCTTAATCAGATAATTAACTTGAAGAAAAACATTAACAATTACAGATTTATTTTAAACGTTCACACTGGTCAGTAACTAAAACTTACAAACTGATTCTTCTTCTTTATATACATATCTATACATACACATATACACTGCACAGAATTCTCTGCTCTAAAATTTTCCTTTCACAATAACAACAAAAATAAACAAATAAAAATGTTTTCGAATGGGAATATTCCGCTTCTGTACCTTTTATCTGACTCCTCCAATAGTCCAATGCTGAGGCTGGTCTAGAACTTTACATAAAACTTAACCTCAGTATTTAATATTCCCACAACACTTCTTAAATACAGTTATTAAACAAACTAACTTTTGGATAACCCTGGAGAACTGCTGACATCTTATCATTGTACAAACATCAGTTCAATACTTGGGATAACACTGTTCCCCCGTCACTTACACACAACATCTGTAGTGGGGAAGATACCGGCCGGGCTTCAGGCCCCACTGAGAACAGATCTACACACACGAGCACATTGTCATACACTTCTACCTTGGGTAGTTGTATGTTCTGCAGTCGCTGGGACTGGTAATCTGGCCGGGCTGCACTTTTCACAGGTACCTTTGCTGTTTTACCTATGTCATGCCGTGCGCACATCATGACGGCTGCTACACACCTAGTGGTGGCATTATTGTATCCAGGGACAAGCCAATTTACTGACACCTGGCTGCACATATCCTTGTTGTCAGGTCTGTCGTCTCTCGCTCTCTCAATTGGCTTACCCGATGATCCAATAAAGTTCCTACTACCAATGGGCTCATAATTGAGGGCGATGCCAAAAGCGTACCTAGAGTCAGTGTAAATGTCGGCTGTCTTACCTTCTGCCAGGTTACAGCCTCAGCGAGCACCTCCAGCTCCGCTCCTTGAGATGAACAAGAAGGTGAGAGTGGTTTCTGGGTAATTTACCTGGTGCCTCGTATCCTGTCTTGTACATACTGTATAATAAAATCTCTTTATTACAAATTTACATTAAAAACCCATGTCACATATAGATAGAACATTTCAAAGGGGTGGCGTCTTCATTCTCTAAAATAAAACCAAATGTTATACACTTCTCCACACTCATCTGTGGCTTGAATTGCAAGTGGTTTGTATATTAAGTGGAGTTCCAAAAACCGGATTGATTTACTGTGTTGTGTGTGACAAAGTGGGGGGCCATTGTATGTGATATATGTATTGATTGCTTGCTTGCTACAAAGTTTGCAAAAGTGACATAATTTGTAACCTTTTTTTTCCTTTGCAGTTTCCTGAGTAGCTGAGTAAGGGGGAGGGCTTAGCTGCTACCAGGTGGTATAAATCAGGCCTCACTACTCTGTAGAGCCTGCTCTGTGGCTTGAATTGCAAGTGGTTTGTATATTAAGTGGAGTTCCAAAAACCGGATTGATTTACTGTGTTGTGTGTGACAAAGTGGGGGGCCATTGTATGTGATATATGTATTGATTGCTTGCTTGCTACAAAGTTTGCAAAAGTGACATAATTTGTAACCTTTTTTTTCCTTTGCAGTTTCCTGAGTAGCTGAGTAAGGGGGAGGGCTTAGCTGCTACCAGGTGGTATAAATCAGGCCTCACTACTCTGTAGAGCCTGCTCTGTGGCTTGAATTGCAAGTGGTTTGTATATTAAGTGGAGTTCCAAAAACCGGATTGATTTACTGTGTTGTGTGTGACAAAGTGGGGGGCCATTGTATGTGATATATGTATTGATTGCTTGCTTGCTACAAAGTTTGCAAAAGTGACATAATTTGTAACCTTTTTTTTCCTTTGCAGTTTCCTGAGTAGCTGAGTAAGGGGGAGGGCTTAGCTGCTACCAGGTGGTATAAATCAGGCCTCACTACTCTGTAGAGCCTGCTCTGTGGCTTGAATTGCAAGTGGTTTGTATATTAAGTGGAGTTCCAAAAACCGGAGTTCAAAAGAGGAGTTAAAGCCCAAGTAAGTGCTCTTCTACTTCTTTATCTTTTTGGTTAACACCTGTTCGCTGTTTTTTTGTAACTGGGATAATGGACAGCAAGATTGGAGGTTTTCTTCAGTGCACAGTTTGCCATATGTATGCACGACTGGAGCCGGAGTTCCAGGGTGAATATCTCTGTGGCAGATGTGAGCATATTGTTCACCTGGAAGCTCGTATTAGAGATCTGGAGGAGCAGAATGCAACACTGAGGAGGATAGACAATTTTGAACGGAGCTTGCTGCTCACAGAGCATGCAGTTAGTGGGTTACAAATGGAGGGTGAAGACATGGGTGAGCAGGATCAGGTAAGTAGCTGGGTTAATGTAGTTAGGGGCAGTAGAAAGGGGTCAAAGACAAGGAAGGCCGATCCGGTTTCTGACATTCCAGGCAAAATTGCCAAGTTGGGTGATGATGCGAGGGTGTCAGTCTCAGAAATGGCAGCCCTAGTGGATACTGATCTCCCTAACAGCCGGGAGAACAGCCCAGCTAGTAGTCGGCGGGATGGTAATGCAGGTAAGCCAAGACAATTGATAGTCGTAGGGGATTCTATAATCAGGAAGACGGATAGAATTATTTGTCGCCAAGACCACCTCAACCGAATGGTTTGCTGTCTCCCTGGTGCCAGGGTTCGGCATGTGGTGGAACGGGTGGACAAATTGCTGGGAGGGGCTGGTGATGATCCAGCTGTCGTGGTCCATGTCGGTACCAACGACAGAATAAATGGTAGGTGGAGGAGCCTTAAGAATAATTTTAAAGAACTAGGCTACAAGCTGAAGGGAAGGACCTCCAAGGTTGTATTCTCAGGAATGCTGCCTGTGCCATGCGCATCACAGGAAAGACAGCGGGAGCTTAGGGAGTTAAATGCATGGCTGAAGTCTTGGTGTAGAGGAGAAGGATTTGGGTTCCTAGAGCACTGGGCTGACTTTTCATTGGGGTACAAACTGTATTCTGCAGATGATTTGCACCTAAATGGAAGGGGGTCCGCTGTGCTGGGGGAGAGAATTCTAGCTGGGGTGGCGGAGTATTTAAACTAGGGCTGAGGAGGGAGGTCAATGTAGAAAAAAAAGGGGTAGCCAGGTTAGAGAGGGGTCAGACTATATTGGTGGGGGGAGAAACAGAATGTGGGGAGAGGACTGGACAACAGGATAAGGAGATCCTTTCGTTACAAAACATCAGTGTAAATAAAAAGGACCGATTAATGTCAAATCACATTTCTGATAATAAAAGTGAAAAACTGACAGGCAAGTTAAAGTGTATGTTCACAAATGCCAGAAGTCTAGCAAGTAAAATGGGGGAGAAAGGTGGTGGTGTATGTCTGTATGTGAGAAGTGATATGAAGGCGAGTGTGAAAGAGACAATAGTGGGTGAATACTGTGAGGAGGTTGAAACCTTGTGGGTGGAACTAGAAAGGGAGGTAAACACTGAAAAAATTACTTTTGGTGTAATCTATAGACCCCCCAATATAACTGAGGAGATGGAAGTTCAGCTATATAAACAGATGGAGCGGGCTGCACAGGCGGGTACTGTAGTGATAATGGGAGATTTTAATTTCCGGGATATTAATTGGTGTCATGGTTCGGCTTCAACTGCAAAGGGGAGACATTTCCTCAACCTGTTGCAGGAAAATTTTATGGGCCAGTTTGTGGAAGACCCGACTAGAGGTGAAGCTCTGTTGGATCTGGTCATTTCTAATAATGCAGATCTTGTTGGGAATGTCAATGTTCGTGAAAACCTCGGTAACAGTGATCACAATATAGTTACATTTTACCTATACTGTAAAAAACAAACGCAGGCTGGGAGGGCAAAAACATTTAATTTTAAGAAAGCCAATTTCCCCAGGATGAGGGCTGCAATTCAGGATATAGACTGGGAAGAACTAATGTCAAATAATGGGACAAATGATAAATGGGAGATTTTCAAATCTACTTTGAGTTATTATAGTGCAAAATTTATTCCTACAGGTAATAAGTATAAACGACTCAAATTAAACCCCACATGGCTTACACCTTCTGTGAAAGGGGCAATACATGACAAAAAAAGGGCATTTAAAAAATACAAATCTGAGGGTACAGCTGTAGCCTTTGTAAAATATAAAGAGCTTAATAAAATCTGTAAAAATGTAATAAAATTAGCAAAAATACAAAATGAAAGGCAGGTGGCCAAGGATAGTAAAACAAATCCTAAAAAATTCTTCAAGCATATAAATGCAAAAAAGCCAAGGTCTGAACATGTAGGACCCCTAGATAATGGTAATGGGGAGTTGATCACAGGGGATCAAGAGAAGGCAGAGTTACTAAATGGGTTCTTTAGCTCTGTATATACAACTGAAGAAAGAGTAGCTGATGTAGCCGGTGCCAGTGCTGTTAATATATCGGCTGATATACTGAATTGGATGAATGTAGAGATGGTCCAAGCTAAATTAAATAAAATAAATGTGCACAAGGCTCCGGGACCAGATGGGTTACACCCTAGAATTCTTAAAGAGCTTAGTTCAGTTATTTCTGTCCCCCTTTTCATAATATTCAGAGAATCTCTAGTGACTGGTATAGTGCCAAGGGACTGGCGCAGGGCAAATGTGGTGCCTATTTTCAAAAAGGGCTCTAGGTCTTCCCCGGGTAATTATAGACCAGTAAGCTTAACATCCATCGTGGGGAAAATGTTTGAGGGGCTATTGAGGGACTATATACAGGATTATGTGACAATAAATAGCATTATAAGTGACAGCCAGCATGGTTTTACTAAGGACAGAAGTTGTCAAACTAACCTAATCTGTTTTTATGAAGAGGTAAGCAGAAGTCTAGACAGAGGGGCCGCTGTGGATTTAGTGTTTTTGGACTTTGCAAAGGCATTTGACACTGTCCCCCATAGACGCCTAATGGGTAAATTACGGACTATAGGTTTAGAAAATATAGTTTGTAATTGGATTGAGAATTGGCTCAAGGACCGTATCCAGAGAGTTGTGGTCAATGATTCCTTCTCTGAATGGTCACCGGTTATAAGTGGTGTACCCCAGGGTTCAGTGCTGGGACCACTATTATTCAACTTATTTATTAATGATATAGAGGAAGGGATTAATAGCACTATTTCTATTTTTGCAGATGACACCAAGCTATGTAATATAGTTCAGACTATGGAAGATGTTTGTGAATTGCAGGCAGATTTAAACAAACTAAGTGTTTGGGCGTCCACTTGGCAAATGAAGTTTAATGTAGATAAATGTAAAGTTATGCATCTGGGTACCAACAACCTGCATGCATCATATGTTCTAGGGGGAGCTACACTGGCGGATTCACTTGTTGAGAAGGATCTGGGTGTTCTTGTAGATAATAAACTCAATAACAGCATGCAGTGTCAATCAGCTGCTTCAAAGGCCAGCAAGATATTATCGTGTATTAAAAGAGGCATGGACTCGCGGGACAGAGATGTAATATTTCCACTTTACAAAGCATTAGTGAGGCCCCATCTAGAATATGCAGTTCAGTTCTGGGCTCCAGTTCATAGAAAGGATGCCCTGGAGTTGGAAAAAATACAAAGAAGAGCAACGAAGCTAATAAGGGGCATGGAGAATCTAAGTTATGAGGAAAGATTGAAAGAATTAAACCTATTTAGCCTTGAAAAAAGACGACTAAGGGGGGACATGATTAACTTATATAAATATATTAATGGCACATACAAAAAATATGGTGATATCCTGTTCCTTGTAAAACCCCCTCAAAAAACAAGGGGGCACTCCCTCCGTCTGGAGAAAAAAAGGTTCAAGCTGCAGAGGCGACAAGGCTTCTTTACAGTAAGAACGGTGAATTTATGGAATAGCCTACCGCAGGAGCTGGTCACAGCAGGGACAGTAGATGGCTTTAAAAAAGGGTTAGATAATTTCCTAGAACAAAAAAATATTAGCTCCTATGTGTAGAAATTTTTCCTTCCCTTTTCCCTTCCCTTGGTTGGACTTGATGGACATGTGTCTTTTTTCAGCCGTACTAACTATGTAACTATGTAAAAATCCAGAATACTTTGAGAATCTCACTTTTATCAGGTTCTGCAAATACTTGATTAATACAAAAACAAATAAAAATAAAAGAAATTCCTAAAAACATTACATCAAATTAACAATGTCCAGACAAATTTTTTTTGTTTTTTGCCTTCTCCCCCATCTAAATCTGTAAAGACTCATCTGTGAGTGACGTCACCTCTGCCTCCTGTGTAAATTTGCTGGAGGGGGATGGTCTCCTACACAATACCTCATATTGGGTGGAGACTACAGCACAGCTTACCCAGTGCCATATTTAATGTTCTGGAAAGATCTGGAACCATCTACACAGAAAATCCTCAAAATGTAGTTTACTCTCATACACATTTAATCTGGATTACTCATTGGGGTCTCTTACACATTTTTAGATCTCCTGAAACCAAATTAATTAACTCAAAATAAACCAAAATTGTACCTGATCAGTTCCTTCACCATTCCCCCCTTTGTGGAGTTCAAAACTACATCTCAACATAACAAAGTCGGGCACTCTATCTGTGCGGCACTAATTTAACCCCCTGTAATACACAACAGCCTGGAACAAAAAAAATGACTTTTTTCCTGACGAAAATACATTTTATCTTTACAATGACATAACTCATGTGTGAAATCAAAAACAAAACAATTGTAGTTAGTTATTCAATAAAACAGAAAATATTATATCTGATAACATTAATTACTGCAAACCAATAGACTGTATATAAAAATAGGGAACGGTGGGGGGCACATAGATTTTCAAAACCCCGTGTCTCACAATATCTATAGTTTAATACATCTGAATTAACATCATAACACATAAATATCGTAACTTTTATAAACAATAGCGCATGCGCAAAGAGAAGAAATGTATTTAGGTTTGTAGACATCACTGATATATATATACCCAGTCAGCCCCCTCCTCCTCCCAAACACAGCATACTACAGGGGGGAGGGAGGGGGGGGTCACACACTCATTTCTCACAGCTTCTAGTCTCACAATCTTAACACTTTCAATGCTGGCAAAACAACATACGTATCTGCAATCATTCATCACACCATTGTATAGGAATTATCTACGTTCAAAACATCAAACACATAATCTGTAACAGTCCAATCTGTCGGCCACCATCCCTATATAATGATGACGTGTTGTTTCATCAGTGAACAGCGTCCTGCACACTAGAATTGAATCTAAAAATAGAAAAGAGACTACAAATGACAAAATTAACAAGGCGATTATTTCATACTGATTTGGTTGGGCCGGGCGTGGCCACATCAGGGGTGGGTGGTGGGGGCAGCCTCCCCCATTGGAAACACATTGCGCAGCTGTGAAGGGGGGGTTTCCCACCCACAATGAGGACACACTCAACATGAGGTACGGACACCATTACCGGGCGTCGGCTGGTCCTGTGTTTTCTAATACAAATAACATACAATACGTTTCTTATTCCTAACTGCCATTCACTTCACCAAATCATGAATAGGATCGGGTGATCCTGATGATTTGATTATGGACCGTAAACCATCCATTCTAACAGTCTATATTATACACGTAATTTATATAACAATCTTCGGTCTACAACTCTCTGGTCTGGCCACTATATTACCTACAATTTAATACACGACTTAAAGAGGCTCTGTCACCAGATTTTGCAACCCCTATCTCCTATTGCAGCAGATCGGCGCTGCAATGTAGATAAGAGTAACGTTTGTTTTTTTTTTTGAAAACGAGCATTTTTGGCCAAGTTATGACCATTTTTATATTTATGTAAATGAGGCTTTCTAAAGTACAGCTGGGCATGTTTAAAGTTAAAGTACAACTGGGCGTGTATTGTGTGTGTAACATCTGGGTGTGTTTACTTCTTTTACTAGCTGGGCATTGTGAAGAGAAGTATCATCCACTTCTCTTGACAACGCCCAGCTTCTGGCAGTGCAGACACACAGCGTGTTCTCGAGAGATCACGCTGTGACGTCACTCACTTTCTGCCCCAGGTCCTGCATCGTGTCGGACGAGCGAGGACACCTCGGCACCAGAGGCTACAGTTGATTCTGCAGCAGCATCAGCATTTGCAGGCAAGTAGCTACATCGACTTACCTGCAAACGCTGATGCTGCTGCAGAATCAACTGTAGCCTCTGATGCCGATGTGTCCTCGCTCGTCCGACGCGATGCAGTACCTGGGGCAGGAAGTGAGTGACGTCACAGCGTGATCTCTCGAGAACACGCTGTGTGTCTGCACTGCCAGAAGCTGGGTGTTGTGAAGAGAAGTGGATGATACTTCTCTTCACAATGCCCAGCTAGTAAAAGAAGTAAAAACGCCCAGATGTTACACACACAATACACGCCCAGTTGTACTTTAACTTTAAACACGCCCAGTTGTACTTTAGAAAGCCTAATTTACATCAATATAAAAATGGTCATAACTTGGCCAAAAATGCTCGTTTTTAAAAAAATAAAAAACGTTACTCTTATCTACATTGCAGCGCCGATCTGCTGCAATAGGAGATAGGGGTTGCAAAATCTGGTGACAGAGCCTCTTTAACAGTTTTTTTTTAATCAGTTTATACACCCCGCATTTGCCTTATCGCATGACTTATCAGTGTTTCATCAGTTTATACACCCCGCATGTGCCTTATCACACGACTTACCAGTGTTTTTGCATTGCACCCTGCATGCCCGCGTATAGGACAGGTTATAATACTATCCACGACTTATCACACATGTATATTGTGTCCGCGTATTTTCTATCTAGTCCCTAATTACCCAGAGGATGGTTAGTCGGGCTCGACTAAGGTCTCACAGGTTTTCGACCTCACAGCGGAAAATATCGCCTCTGTCGCCTGAGATAATCCAGGAAACCAACAAAAGGGTTCTACAGATCGCCACAAGACTGTCCACTAACACAGATAAGTCGAAGATTCATAAAATCAACTCACTTACCGTGTTGCGGAGGTGATCAAATTCCTTCAGTGGGCAACTTTGAGTCCTCTGTTTCACCCTGTGACTGTCGATTGTCCGGATTTTGATATTTCCTCGAGTGAGGCCCCACGTTCGGGCGCCAAATGTCAGGTCCATATTTCACACCAAATAACCACCTCTGTAAATTTGCAAGCTGAAGGCATGCCTGGAAAGAAGTAAACCAGCCAAAGATGTTTGTTACACAACTTCCCTTGATCAGACAAGGAGAGAACTGAAAAACTTTTATTCAGAACAAAGAAACACAGAAAAAGAAAGACACATCCCTCCTCCCCAGAGATGTGGGAGTGCCCAAGCCCCCACCGGTTTCTCAGCTGTAACTTCTCAGATTCACTCTTCTTGCATTCCAGGGGGCGGTGTCTTCCATAGGTGTGTCCGACATGAACAAAGAACTTGTTATATATATCAGTATATTACACAAAGAACTGAAATGTATATACATATGTGTGAGGATAATATTTTTCAAACAATATACATAGTAATGATCCCTGACAGTAGCAAGATGTTATAGTGTGAGGGGGGTAGTGTGAGGCGGAAGTGTGAGGTGGTAGTGTGGGGCGGTACTAGTGTGAGGGGGTAGTGTGAGGGGGTAGTGTGAGGGGGTAGTGTGAGGTGGTAGTGTGAGGGGGTAGTGTGAGGAGGTAGCGAGATGGTGTAGCCTGAGGGGGTAGGGTGAGGCGGTAGTGTGAGGGTATATTGTGAGGGTGTAGTGAGGGTATAGTGTGAGGGTGTAGTGTGAGAGTGTGGTGAGATGGTGTAGTGTGAGAGGGTAGTGTCAGGAGGTAGAGAGATAGTGTAGTGTGAGTGTGTAGTGAGAGGGTATAGTGTGAGGGTGTAGTGAAAGGGTGTAGTGTGAGGGTGTAGTGTGAGGGTGTGTTTGTGTTGGGACCCTTCCAGTTACAATCATGGGCTGTCAGTAATGATGGCACGGCATATAACATACATCATCGAAAATAGAAGTGCATGCCAAATTTTGAAGCACTTTCCCAGTGATGGTACAGAGGGCTCAAGCCGATAGAAGATAAAAACAGACGTTTTCAGCCCCGTTCCTATGACAATTACTCCTTACAACTTACAACTTGTCTTGTGAGGTTCATGTATTTTAGTAAACACAATTCTCTTTGGCTATTGTTTTTGAGTAGTGGGGGTCATCATTATTACAAGTTTCACTTAAAGGGTAAATAAACTTTTAAAAAACTTTTGACATATCATAGTGACATGTCAGAAATTTTGATCGGTGGGGGTCCGAGCACAGAGACCTCCACCCATCGCTAAAACGAAGCAGGTGAAGCAATCGGGTAAGCATGGTGCTGCTTCATTTATGATCGGCTCTGATCAGCTTTCCTCAGAGCAGTGTACGCGCTCAATAGAAAGTCTATGAGTCCAAACACCGCTCGCTCGACTTTGTGAGGAAACGATGTGGCACAGCGCTCACCTGAGCGCTTCTGGTGCTTCATTTTAGAGATCACTGGGGGTCTCAGTGCTCAGACTCCCACCAATCAAATCTTCTGACATGTTAAAAGTTTTACAAAAATTTAGTTACCCTTTGATTAATTTAAACTTGAAGGGGTTGTCCAGTTTCAGCACGTTAAGATTATTTTTTGAAAATTAAAAATTATAACAATTTTCCAATATACTTTCTGATTTGATTCCTCACAGTTTTCAAGATCTCTGCTTGTTGTTATTTAGTAGGAACATTCATTGTTTACCTCCAGTGGATACAACTCTGTCCATGATCATGTGATGGGCACAGAGGTGCATGGCTCATTACATGGTCATGTGATAGACACATAGGTGCACGGCTCGTTACATGGTCATGTGAAGGACACACAGGTGCATGGCTCGTTACATGGTCATGTGATGGACACATAGGTGCACGGCTCGTTACATGGTCATGTGATGGACACACAGGTGCATGGCTCGTTACATGGTCATGTGATGGACACACGTGCACGGCTCGTTACATGGTCATGAGATGGACACACAGGCGCGCGGCTCGTTACATGATCATGAGATGGACACACAGATGCACGGCTCGTTACATGGTCATGAGATGGACACACAGGTGCACGGCTCGTTACATGGTCATGTGATGGACACACAGGTACTTGACTCATTAAAGTTACAGTATGTGTATCAGAGCTGTGTCTTCTAACGACCCGTGCACTATGTATACATCACATGACCCTGTAACAATCCCAGCATCTGCGTGTGCATTACATGACCATGGACTGAGTTTTATCCACTAAAAGTAAACAATGATGGTGAAAACAGCAAGCAGAGATCTTGAAAACTGTGAGGAATTATTACAAAAAATATATTTAAAAATTAAATAACTTTTAATTATACAAAAAATACCAATAATTTACCGGAACCGGATAACCCCTTTAATGCTACTGATTATTTGTTATGGGCTGGGAAGAGCGGTCTAAGGCAATAAGGTGCAATGAATGAACCTTGATCACTTAACCTCTGGTTATGGACAATGATGGTTTTGAGAACTGGTCTGTAATGTCAATATTGAGATCAATTCTTCAGACTTCTACTCAAGGATTTGACAGGTGGCAAATGGGCGAACAAATGAAAATATTGGCCAATCCAACAGGGTGGTGTGCTGCCTGCTTTCTATGGCCCTAAAGCCTTATTGACATCCGAGAGGCAGTGGTCCAGATTGTCCACAAGGCAGTAAATAGTAGACAGGCCATCTGGTAATCTAATAAACAGGCCTCAGGCGAATGATAAAGCCGTGTGTCTGGAGCTAGTACATTGGCACACGTATTACAGACCCGTAGGTACTCTGTGTAGTGCCTCCGTATGGCACCATCGTAATATAGCATGCCATAGAAGATACCACAATTATTTTTTCGGAAAAATGTATATAGAAAAATCTTGGTGGTTCTCTGGATGAGAACATAGTATGATATTCATGACCTCAAATTCCCTTTCGGTCAGAGGCGTCGCAAATTATGTAACCCGCCAATGAGCACATTTGTTAACAAAGGGTTTGTGTGACAATAAAAAAAGGGTTCGCTATTTTTACCAAAAACAGCACCACTCTTGTTCATGGACTCAAAATGCCCCATTCAACTGAATACGAACCACAGCCTGTAAGCAAGAGAGGTGCTGTTTCTGGGAAAATATCTATTCTCATAGTCTTTAGATGAAAGACATAGGGGCTTGTGTTTGAGTGAACCCTCTGCACCCCTGATGACTGCACCAGTGTTTTTGGTGATTTCTGAAAAAAATCTTATACTAATAAAGTATCTTACAAATAAGCTAAAAAACAAATATTGATCTCCAATAGAATCATTTTTCTCTTGAAATTAGTCAGAGGTTGTTACTAGGAAAATAATAATGCCACATAATTCAGAAGAAGACATGGATCATTGACTCCAGTAATGAAGAAGGAAATAAAGGAGGCTCCAAAAACTTTTTTTTTTTTTAATAAACAATCTCCATCAGATACAACAGGGAAGTGAGATAAGAACATGGAGGAAACTGCCCTATGTCCCGACCGGCATCTTTTACAAGTATGAAGACTCTGCCCAACCATAAGCGAACAACCCTGTCACGGCACGGGGTGTGGACCCACTGGGCTGTACCACATAGCGGGATAGCAGCTGGCCAAACAGGTACAATACAAAGTCTATAGTCCAGGAAGGGTACCTGAGGCAATGTAGACAGAAGAGGTTATTCAGGCTGAAGATGAGGCTCCGACAGTAGACACAGTAGATGCAGCCGGAGACACAACTCGACTTCAACTCCAGATGGCACAGAGGCACGGGATACAGGGTACAGGCAGCAGCAACGGGTAACACTGGGAACCGAAAAAAACTAGGAGACCATTTGGAAGACAAACTTTAGGTACACAACAACGCTCAGGCAAGGATAAAGTGGGCAGAGCCCCTTTTATAGTCCAGCACCATTCTGGACTGATTGCAAACTTCCTGCAATTGTGCACGCACTGGTCCTTGCGGGAGACAGTCTCAGATCCAGGAAGTGAGTGCCGGCGTCTCATAGGAGGGAGACGCTGCAGAGAACTCACATGTCCATGGCCGCGGCTGTCAGAGGGTAAGGCAGAATGACAGACTGCGGCCATAGACATTACAGTATCCCCCCTCTTACGCCCCCTCTTCTTGGGGCCAGAGCAGGAGAGAAACTTCTTCACGAGGACAGGAGCATCGATGTTCTCTGCTGGCTCCCAAGACCTCTCTTCAGGACCGAATCCCCGCTAATCCACCAAATAAAACGTCCGTCCTCCCACTTTCTTGGTGGCCAGGATCTCCCTTACTTTGAAAGTCCCTGAGCAACCGCCAGGAGCCACTGCGGAACTAAGATTCCTGGAGTAGCGGTTCAGGACCAAAGGCTTCAGCAGGGAGACATGGAAGGAGTTAGGGATCTTAAGGGTAGGAGGCAGCCAAAGCTTGTAAGAGACAGGGTTAATTTGTAGCAGAATCTCAAAGGGTCTGAGGAACCTGGGAGCAAATTTGCAAGACGGCACACTCAGCC
This sequence comes from Rhinoderma darwinii, assembly GCF_050947455.1. Lineage (NCBI taxonomy): Eukaryota > Metazoa > Chordata > Amphibia > Anura > Rhinodermatidae > Rhinoderma > Rhinoderma darwinii. The sequence goes on along the minus strand of NC_134689.1, from coordinate 402,533,592 downwards.
GGATATTCCTGTAAGACAGCCAGACCTTCGTACCTGGAAGTAACTGAGGAGGCTCTCTTCTTCTAGTGTCTGCCTTTCTCTTCATGCGGTCCACCTCCAGCAGAAAAGAAGATGGGGTCTGTTGCCATATCTGCAGAAAGACCATGAAGGTAGAGTCAGCTGCAGGCACCTTGGACATAGTAGAGACCGGAAGAGGTATTCGAGGATTTTGACCGTAGACGATGAAGAACGCAGCCCACGGGAGCAGCTGCACCCAGTCATCATGCCGCCTGGAGACAAAGTGCCGCAGATAGTACTCCATAATCTGGTTAACCCTCTCGACTTGACCATTGGACTGGGGATGGTAAGCCGAGGAGAAGTCCAACTTTACACCAAGGAGACCGCAGAGTGCTCTACAGAACTTCGAAGTAAACTGGATCCCTCGATTCGAGATAATATGCAGGGGCAAGCCGTACAGACGGAAGATGTGTTGAACGAAGAGGTCGGCCAGTAGAGCAGCAGAAGGCAGGCCAGACAGGGGAACAAAATGAACCATTTTGGAAAATTGATCCACCAGGCAATGATCAAGAGGACAGAGCCCTTTTATAGTCCAGCAGCATTCTGGACTGATTGCAGACTTCCTGGATTGCAGACTCTAGGAAGTGAGTGCTGGCATCTCTCAGGAGGGAGACGCCGCAGAGAACTCACATGTCCATGGCCGCGGCCGTCAGAGGGTAAGTCAGAACGACGGGCCGCGGCCATAAACGTTACAAACTCTAGGGTAGGGTAATGGGTCAGATGTCAAGAGGAATAGGCTGGTAGATTGAAAGAATACCCGAGGAAGAAAGAGCATAAAGAGGGAGTGGAAAAGAAGCTCAGGAACAAGGCAGAGGGCGTGAGAATCATCTCACCCGAACTAGCTGGATAATTTGTCCAAACTTCTAGAGGTAATCTGATTCCTTCCGATGGTAACAGTTCCAAAATCACAAAATGAGACTGTCTGGCACTCCATTACAAAAATGTAAACTTCTTTTTATTAAACACAAACTATACAACTAATGACTGCCAATAGCCAAAGGTACATATAGAATTGAAAAACTAGACAAATGCTGTATATGATTAAACGAGTCCCACAGGCGGAACAAGAGGGCATGAATAGGCACATGTGCTTAAATCAATCATTTAGCAAATTACATTAATCCCCATATTACAATTTATTACAAGTAAAGTTCTATAGTGCAAAACATGAGTAACATACACAGTGGCATGTCATTTCATAAAACAAAGTAACAAACCCATAAAGAAGACACCCCCCAGGAAGTTGCCTATCCTGATGCGCATTTTGACTTGAATTAATACTAATACCCAGCTACTACCAATGTAATACCCATCTGATTCCCATCTAATTCCAATCTAACACCCAACTGATACCCTTCTAATCCCACCTAATTATCATCTAATACTTATCTAATACTCATCTAATACCCATTTAGTTCCCATCTAATTTCCATCTAATACCAAACAAATACCCATCTGATACCCATCCAACTCTCATCTACAGTAATACCCATCTAATTACTATCTAATTACCATTACATATCCATCTAATTCCTATCTAATTACCATCTAATACCCATCTAATTACCATCTAATTAGCATATAATAACCATCTAATTCACATCTAAAGGGGGTTCTACACTGGGCGATTATTGGGCAGACTATAATTACCATCTAATACCCATCTAATTACCATCTAATACCCATCTAATTGCCATCTAATACCCGTCTAATTACCATCAAATACCCATCTAATTACCATCTAATACCCATCTAATTACCATCTAATACCCATCTAATTACCATCAAATACCCATCTGATTACCATCTAATACTCATCTAACTAACATGTAATTACCATCTAATACCCATCTAATTACCATGTAATTACCATCTAATACCCATCTAATTACCATCTAATACCCATATAATTATCATGTAATTACCATCTAATACCCATCTAATTGCGATCAAATACCCATCTAATTACCATCAAATACCCATCTATTTACCATCTAATACCCATCTAATTGCCATCAAATACCCATCTAATTACCATCAAATACCCATCTAATTACCATCTAATACCCATCTGATATATATCTAATAACTATCTCATTCAAATTTAATACCATCTAATTACCATCTAATGACCAGCTTATTACTATCAAATATCCATTTAATTACCATCTAATACCCATCTAATTACCATGTAATTACCATCTAATACCCATCTAATTAACATGTAATTACCATCTAATACCCATCTAATACCCATCTAATTACCATCAAATACCCATCTGATTACCATCTAATACTCATCTAACTAACATGTAATTACCATCTAATACCCATCTAATTACCATGTAATTACCATCTAATACCCATCTAATTACCATCTAATACCCATATAATTATCATGTAATTACCATCTAATACCCATCTAATTGCGATCAAATACCCATCTAATTACCATCAAATACCCATCTATTTACCATCTAATACCCATCTAATTGCCATCTAATACCCATCTAATTACCATCAAATACCCATCTAATTACCATCAAATACCCATCTAATTACCATCTAATACCCATCTGATATATATCTAATAACTATCTTATTCAAATTTAATACCATCTAATTACCATCTAATGACAAGCTTATTACTATCAAATATCCATCTAATTACCATCTAATACCCATCTAATTACCATGTAATTACCATCTAATACCCATCTAATTAACATGTAATTACCATCTAATGCCCATCTAATTACTATCAAATATCCATCTAATTACCATCTAATACCCATCTAATTACCATGTAATTACCATCTAATACCCATCTAATACCCATCTAATTACCATCTAATACCCATATAATTACCATGTAATTACCATCTAATACCCATCTAATTACGATCAAATACCCATCTAATTACCATCAAATACCCATCTATTTACCATCTAATACCCTTCTAATTGCCATCTAATACCCATCTAATTACCATCAAATACCCATCTAATTACCATCAAATACCCATCTGATATATATCTAATAACTATCTCATTCAAATTTAATACCACCTAATTACCATCTAATGCCCATCTAATTGCCATCAAATACCCATCTAATTACCATCAAATACCCATCTAATTACCATCTAATACCCATCTGATATATATCTAATAACTATGTCATTTAAATTTAATACCACCTAATTACCATCTAATGCCCATCTAATTGCTATCTAATTTCCATCTAATACCTATGGAATTCCCATCTAATACCCATGTACCGCTATATTTTTTCATTTGGCTTCCGGTGGTCACAAAGTGTTATCTTTTTACATTCCACCTGCAGAAATGTAGCAATAGTGTGGATTGGAATATTGACCTGTTGCACTCTTTTTACAGTAATTCTGGTTTAAACTCAAGACCTTCCCCTTCTGGTAAACCAGTTGTTTATAAAGTTAACATTTCACAGTCCCACGGGTAGTAAACACTGTATACTTACAACTATTATTTTCCTTATTATTTAATTGTTGCTTAAAGGGAATGTATTATCTAGAGGGCTTGAGAAAGCATTGTATGCGAAACGGCTGTCGCTGACACTGTCTTCATCTCCCCCCCCCCCCCCACTTTTTTATAAGCATTAAAGAATTTTCTATATTAGTCAGGGTGATTTTTTCTTTCCACTTGCATTGTGAATGTATTATCTATATATTCTTGTTTTGTCATCCTTTTACTTTTGCATTGTATATTTTTAGACGTTGACGGGGGCAGAAATCTTACCTGAGTCACGTACATAGGGACATGTCATTTTATGAAATAAAATAACAAACCCATAATGAAGACACTACCTGGATGGTGTCTATCCCAATGCGTATTTTGGCTTTAATTAACCCCTTCCCGACATTTGACGTATGGTTTCATCATAGCTGGGTAGCGGAAGTATGGAACGGGCTCACGGAGTGAACCTGCTCCATACGATGCGGGTGTCGGCTGTATGTTACTGCCGACACTTCACAGTAACGAGCGGGATCCCGCTCTAGCGTGATACTGCTCGTTTAAACGTTACAAACTCTAGGGTAGGGTAATGGGTCAGATGTCAAGAGGAATAGGCTGGTAGATTGAAAGAATACCCGAGGAAGAAAGAGCATAAAGAGGGAGTGGAAAAGAAGCTCAGGAACAAGGCCGAGGGCGTGAGAATCATCTCACCCGAACTAGCTGGATAATTTGTCCAAACTTCTAGAGGTAATCTGATTCCTTCCGATGGTAACAGTTCCAAAATCACAAAATGAGACTGTCTGGCACTCCATTACAAAAATGTAAACTTCTTTTTATTAAACACAAACTATACAACTAATGACTGCCAATAGCCAAAGGTACATATAGAATTGAAAAACTAGACAAATGCTGTATATGATTAAACGAGTCCCACAGGCGGAACAAGAGGGCATGAATAGGCACATGTGCTTAAATCAATCATTTAGCAAATTACATTAATCCCCATATTACAATTTATTACAAGTAAAGTTCTATAGTGCAAAACATGAGTAACATACACAGTGGCATGTCATTTCATAAAACAAAGTAACAAACCCATAAAGAAGACACCCCCCAGGAAGTTGCCTATCCTGATGCGCATTTTGACTTGAATTAATACTAATACCCAGCTACTACCAATGTAATACCCATCTGATTCCCATCTAATTCCAATCTAACACCCAACTGATACCCTTCTAATCCCACCTAATTATCATCTAATACTTATCTAATACTCATCTAATACCCATTTAGTTCCCATCTAATTTCCATCTAATACCAAGCAAATACCCATCTGATACCCATCCAACTCTCATCTACAGTAATACCCATCTAATTACTATCTAATTACCATTACATATCCATCTAATTCCTATCTAATTACCATCTAATACCCATCTAATTACCATCTAATTAGCATATAATAACCATCTAATTCACATCTAAAGGGGGTTCTACACTGGGCGATTATTGGGCAGACAAGCCGATAATTGCCATGTGTAAACAGGGCAGAGATCAGCAGAAGAACAACCAAACGCTCGATCATCTGCTGATAGTATTGTTTTAAAAAAGTTAAATATTATCGTTGTCGGCAGCACATCTCCCTGTGTAAACAGAAGGCCCTGGCGACATGATGATTATGTATGTGGACAAGCGATCGGAGTAACGACCACTCGTCCCATACATAGTTCCGTGTGACTGGAGCCAACGAGCGCCAATCAACGATGTCTCATTGATCGGCGCTCACTGCACTGGCCGAGTGTCGGACGGTGTAAAAGGCCCTTAACACCCATCTAATTACCATCTAATACCCATTTAATTACCATCAAATACCCATCTAATTACCATCAAATACCCATCTAATTACCATCAAACACCCATCTAATTACCATCAAATACCCATCTTATACCCATCTGATTATGATCACCTACCCATCTAAGTAGCATCTCATACCCATCTAATTAGCATATAATAACCATTTAATTACCATATAATGTCCATCTAATGCACATCTAACACCCATCTAATTACCATCTAATACCCATCTGATACTCATCTGATACCCATGTACCATTAAATCTTTCTATTGCAGTTGGTTTCCGCTAGCCACAAAGTGTTATCTTTCTATATTCCTCCTGCAGAAATGTAGAAATAGTGTGGATTGGAATATTGACCTGTTGCACTCTTTTTACAGTAATCCTGGTTTAATATTAAGACCTGCTTACTTTGAATTGTATATTTTTACATGATATTAGAGGCAGCCATATTTTAACATACTGTACATACTGACATGTCATATCACTATACTGCCTTCCCCAATGCGCGTTTTAGCTTGAATTAATTAATACCCATCCAGTTTTCATCTAATTACCATCTAATAACATCTAATTACCATGTAATTACAATCTAATACTCATTTAATTACCATCAAATACCCATCTAAATACCATCTAATAGCCATCTAATTACTATCTAATACCCATCTAATTATCATCAAATACCCATCTAATTACCATCTAATGACCAGCTTATTACTATCAAATATCCATCTAATTAGCATCTAATACCCATCTAATTACCATGTAATTACCATCTAATACCCATCTAATTAACATGTAATTACCATCAAATACCCATCTGATTACCATCTAATACTCATCTAACTAACATGTAATTACCATCTAATGACCATCTAATTACTATCAAATATCCATCTAATTACCATCTAATGCCCATCTTATTACCATCAAATACCCATCTAATTACCATCTAATACCTATCTAACTAACATCTAATTACCATCTAATGACCATCTTATTACTATCAAATATCCATCTAATTACCATCTAATACCCATCTAATTAACATGTAATTACCATCTAATGCCCATTTAATTACTATCAAATATCCATCTAGTTACCATCTAATACCCATCTAATTACCATGTAAGTACCATCTAATTCCCATCTAATTACCATCTAATACCCATCTAATTACCATCTAATACCCATCTAATTGCCATCTAATACCCGTCTAATTACCATCAAATACCCATCTAATTACCATCTAATACACATCTGATATATATCTAATAACTATCTCATTCAAATTTAATACCACCTAATTATCATCTAATACCCATCTAATTACCATCAAATATCCATCTAATTACCATCAAATACCCATCTAATTACCATCTAATACCGATCTAATTACCATCTAATACCCATCTAATTACCATCAAATACCCATCTGATTACCATCTAATACTCATCTAACTAACATGTAATTACCATCTAATACCCATCTAATTACCATGTAATTACCATCTAATACCCATCTAATTACCATCTAATACCCATATAATTATCATGTAATTACCATCTAATACCCATCTAATTGCGATCAAATACCCATCTAATTACCATCAAATACCCATCTATTTACCATCTAATACCCATCTAATTGCCATCTAATACCCATCTAATTACCATCAAATACCCATCTAATTACCATCAAATACCCATCTAATTACCATCTAATACCCATCTGATATATATCTAATAACTATCTTATTCAAATTTAATACCATCTAATTACCATCTAATGACAAGCTTATTACTATCAAATATCCATCTAATTACCATCTAATACCCATCTAATTACCATGTAATTACCATCTAATACCCATCTAATTAACATGTAATTACCATCTAATGCCCATCTAATTACTATCAAATATCCATCTAATTACCATCTAATACCCATCTAATTACCATGTAATTACCATCTAATACCCATCTAATACCCATCTAATTACCATCTAATACCCATATAATTACCATGTAATTACCATCTAATACCCATCTAATTACGATCAAATACCCATCTAATTACCATCAAATACCCATCTATTTACCATCTAATACCCTTCTAATTGCCATCTAATACCCATCTAATTACCATCAAATACCCATCTAATTACCATCAAATACCCATCTGATATATATCTAATAACTATCTCATTCAAATTTAATACCACCTAATTACCATCTAATGCCCATCTAATTGCCATCAAATACCCATCTAATTACCATCAAATACCCATCTAATTACCATCTAATACCCATCTGATATATATCTAATAACTATGTCATTTAAATTTAATACCACCTAATTACCATCTAATGCCCATCTAATTGCTATCTAATTTCCATCTAATACCTATGGAATTCCCATCTAATACCCATGTACCGCTATATTTTTTCATTTGGCTTCCGGTGGTCACAAAGTGTTATCTTTTTACATTCCACCTGCAGAAATGTAGCAATAGTGTGGATTGGAATATTGACCTGTTGCACTCTTTTTACAGTAATTCTGGTTTAAACTCAAGACCTTCCCCTTCTGGTAAACCAGTTGTTTATAAAGTTAACATTTCACAGTCCCACGGGTAGTAAACACTGTATACTTACAACTATTATTTTCCTTATTATTTAATTGTTGCTTAAAGGGAATGTATTATCTAGAGGGCTTGAGAAAGCATTGTATGCGAAACGGCTGTCGCTGACACTGTCTTCATCTCCCCCCCCCCCCCCCACTTTTTTATAAGCATTAAAGAATTTTCTATATTAGTCAGGGTGATTTTTTCTTTCCACTTGCATTGTGAATGTATTATCTATATATTCTTGTTTTGTCATCCTTTTACTTTTGCATTGTATATTTTTAGACGTTGACGGGGGCAGAAATCTTACCTGAGTCACGTACATAGGGACATGTCATTTTATGAAATAAAATAACAAACCCATAATGAAGACACTACCTGGATGGTGTCTATCCCAATGCGTATTTTGGCTTTAATTAACCCCTTCCCGACATTTGACGTATGGTTTCATCATAGCTGGGTAGCGGAAGTATGGAACGGGCTCACGGAGTGAACCTGCTCCATACGATGCGGGTGTCGGCTGTATGTTACTGCCGACACTTCACAGTAACGAGCGGGATCGCGCTCTAGCGTGATACTGCTCGTTTAACCTGTTAAATGCCACGGTCAATAGCGACCGCAGCACTTAAATCGTTAGAAAGAGAAAAGGGGGCGACCCCCTCTAGCAGATCATCGCGCCCCCCGCAATGCAATCGCGGGGTGGCGATGGTTGCTATGGCTGCCTGGGGGCCTAATGAAGGCCCCCAGGTCCGCCATCCCTGTGCTCATATTAAGGAGGCTCTGTCACCAGATTTTGCAACCCCTATCTGCTATTGCAGCAGATAGGCGCTGCAATGTAGATTACAGTAACGTTTTTATTTTAAATAAACGAGCATTTTTGGCCAAGTTACGACCATTTTTGTAGTTATGCAAATGAGGCTTGCAAAAGTCCAAGTGGGTGTGTTTAAAAGTAAAAGTCCAAGTGGGCGTGTATTATGTGCGTACATCGGGGCGTTTTTAATACTTTTACTAGCTGGGCGCTTTGAAGAGAAGTAACATCCTCTTCTCTTCAGAACGCCCAGCTTCTGACAGTGCAGATCTGTGACGTCACTCACAGGTCCTGCATCGTGACGGCCACATCGGCACCAGAGGCTACAGTTGATTCTGCAGCAGCATCAGCGTTTGCAGGTAAGATCGACTTACCTGCAAACGCTGATGCTGCTGCAGAATCAACTGTAGCCTCTGGTGCCGATGTGGCCGACACGATGCAGGACCTGTGAGTGACGTCACAGATCTGCACTGTCACAAGCTGGGCGTTCTGAAGAGAAGAGGATGTTACTTCTCATCAGAGCGCCCAGCTAGTAAAAGTATTAAAAACGCCCCGATGTACGCACATAATACACGCCCACTTGGACTTTTACTTTTAAACACACCCACTTGGACTTGTGCAAGCCTCATTTGCATAACTACAAAAATGGTCATAACTTGGCCAAAAATGCTCGTTTTTTAAAAATAAAAACGTTACTGTAATCTACATTGCAGCGCCTATCTGCTGCAATAGCAGATAGGGGTTGCAAAATCTGGTGACAGAGCCTCTTTAAGCCCTGCCTCTGGCAGGGCTTAATAGAAACCTGTCAGAAAGACGATATACTGCAATACCTCAGTATTGCAGTATATAGTGCAAGCAATCTATAGATCGCTGGTTGAAATCCCCTAGGGGGACTAATAAAAAAAAAAAATTACTTGTATTTTGTAAAATAAAGAGGTTTTCTTATGTAAAAAAAAAAAAAAAATATTAACATTTTAAAAAAATACCTTTTCCTATTTTCCCCGTGTAGCATAGTAAAAAAAGAAATAAACATAATTGGTATCGCCGCATCCGTAAAAGTCTGAACTATTACAATATATCATTATTTAACCCGCACGGTGAACGACGTAAAAAAAAAATGTAAACGCCAGAATCGTTATTTTTTGGTCACCTAATCTCCTACAAAAAATGGATTCAAAAGTGATCAACACCTTGCATGTACCCCAAAATGGTATAATTAAAAACGACAGCTTATCCCGCAAAAAAATAAGCCCTCATACCACTTAATCGATGGAAAAAGAAAATAATTATGGCTCTCAGAATTCGGCGACACAAAATAAATTTCATTTTTTACACTTAGTTTTTTCCTTGTAAAAGTAGTAAAACATAGAAAAAACTATATATATTTGGTATCGCCGTAATCGTATTGATCCGCAGAATAAAGTTAACATGTTTTTTTAATTGCACAGTGAATTCTGTAAAAGCGAAGCACAAAAAACAATGGAGGAATCGCTGTTTTTTTTTCGTTTTCTACCCCACAAATATTTTTTTTCCTGTTTCCCAGTACATTATATGGCACAATAAATGGCGCTATGAAAAACTAAAACTCGTCTCACAAAAATCAAGCCCTCATAGGACTATATAGACGGAAAAATAAAGAAGTTATGGCTTTTTGGAAGGTGGGGAGGAAAAAACTAAAATTAAAATCTGAAAGTTGTTTACGACGGGAAGGGGTTAATAACTATTTAATTTGATCTAATACCCATTTAATACCCATCTAGTACAGTAATTCCTTGGCTGAAACTCAACATTTTTCCAGTACAATTTTTTTTTTCCTGCAGTGTCAATAGGTTTTTGCAAACTTCCCCCTCAAACACTTCATAAGGTATAACACATAGTGTCAGCATTGCCTGGAGCCCCTAAAATTCTTGCAGAGAATTTGTCTGCCATTGATGAAGAAGATGTTGATATCTCCCAATGTCTGCTGCCAGTATCACAAAATGAACTGCTTGGTACAGGATCAAATTGTTCAGCTGCTCATACAGATGTAGGGCTTGTAAGAAAAAAATACATTTTTAAAGGCTATGGACACCTTTGCACTGATTTTTTTTTTTTAATGTTCATTTGCTTCCTAAATGCAAAATCAAACATCTTTCTAAACGATCTTCATTAAATATTACCTATAATTTTGCTGCTGTAAAGGAGGGGGCGTAAACCGATCGATAGTGATCAACTGGTCAATCGCCGACTGGGGACAAATAGATCCCTGGCTTCACTCAGTACTGGAGATTAAAAACTTATCTGCAATACTGACCAAGTCTATGACTTACCATTTGTCATGGAGCTTCCTCTTCACATAGCGTTAATGTACCGATGCTCAGCTGTATCAGTAAAATAGACAGTTGATACGTACTGTGATTGGCTACGTCAGTAAGAGGTGAGAAAAGACTTATTTCAATTGAGAGTCAGGAGGTGAAGATAAAAAATGCAGTGTAATTACGGGTATCGGCGCCAGGCTGAAGAGGATCAGGAACGGAGTCAAGTGGATAGTATCTAGGAGATCTTTTATTGAGAAGACGACGCGTTTCTGGACCGGACTGGTCCCTTCGTCAGGTCAGTATACCTGGGCACTGTGGAGAGAGCTGTTACTTATGGGGACACTGTGGGGGAGTACTCTTACTAATGTGAGCACTGTGGGGGGAGTAGTTTTACTAATGGAGCCTCTGTAGTGGAGCACTATACCTAATAGGGGCACTGTGAGAGGTGCTGTTACTAATGGAGGCACTGTGGGAAGCACTATTACTATTAGGAGCACTATCGGGGGGCACTATTACTAATGGGGACACTTACTAAGGTGGGCACTGTGCGAGAGCACTATAACTATTGGGGGCACTATGGGGAGCGCTATTACTAATGGGGCATTGTTACTAAGGGGGGACAGTGGGGGATCATTATTACTAAGGGGGCTCTGTTGTGAATGCATTATTACTATTAGGGGATATTTTGGGGCACATTATTACTAATAGGGCAGTCTGCTTTGCACAATTATATTTTGAAGCACTGCTTGAGGACTATTACTGTCTACTTGCCAAAAATGTATGTGGGGGAAGTTTGTGGGCATTGTTACCGTCAGGGGCACTATGAGCTTGGCACACTTTTTATGAGGGCACGATGTATAGCACTAATTACTGGAGGGGGCGCCATCTGTGTGGTACTAGTATTTTTAGGGAGACTATCTGTATGTCACTATTATCTCTGCAGTACAGTATTTTGGGGCACTGGGCAGCATAGCAGGAACGGTATTAGAAAGTAGTGGAAGAGTGACACTGTTAGTACTCCAGGAAGGGGAGTTTGTGCTGAGATGGTGGAGAAAATGATGGAAAGTGAGGACTTGGGCAGCAAACTCTGCCGAAACGAGTCGTTTATATGAAAGATGCATCTTGGCGGTTTAGGCTGATTAAGGAAGATAAGGAAATAGAAAATGTTTCCTTTCAGAGAAGATGTCACCTGTGAGTCACTGGATATAATTGTTGTGTTTCTGCTTGTGACTGCATCTGATAAGTGCAAAATTCTCCTGTAATATCCATCTAGGGACCATGTCTTTTAAGACCCTAGCAACACCCCCAAGAAGTTACACACCATTAGACCCATGATTGTGTCACAACTTGGTACCGAGTAGATTTCATTATGCTCCCAAGTTCCAACAGTAGATCTTCATCATCCTAAGGTTGCCTAACCCTGCTGTAGAATCTGTGTAACATCTTTACATAGCTGGTTGTCCAGATGTTTCTGACATAGATCTGACAGCACAGTGCTCCTGTCTGTCTCAGCTCTCACTGCTCTTCGCCATTCTTTTTCTAAGTGTTGGAGATATTAGCAGGGAGGGGGAGGAGGTTGTACACAGCAGACAGAGGGTTGTTGGGATGACACGCTCCTCAGCATCAGTGTCTGTTAGCACAAGGAAGAGAAGATTCTTCATAAGCTGTAAAAGAAGAAAGCCGTACAGGAATAAAGCTGTGCTGGCACATGGGAGATAGTGAAGGCAGCAGCAGCATCTAGGACACACACAGAACATACATCCAGCATGTATTATGGAGAGGGACATGCACACATGAGAAAAGTCTAAAACCGGAGCAAGTTGCAAGCTGCGTAAAAGAATGGAGATTGCAGCCTGAAACATAGTACAACTTTTTTTTACCACTACCATATGTAAAATTCTGTTTTTCCATGTCAAATGTGTCCATAGCCTTTAGGGCTACATATCTATTTGAGGCCTTGTTTTTTGCGTTTGTTGTATAAATTTAAAGTATATTCCGGAATGTCAAGAAAACTGGATATCAATTCCAAACTGCTTATTCACCTCCCGGGCAGATAAGCAGCATGGGCACTCTATGGTCCCCTGTTTCTTCCCTGACCACAGGGCCATTCTCTTCCAAAGTGCCATCGGCCACGGTTTCCCCACTGGCCCTGGCTCTTGGAAGCTGAATTGCGCCCTGCCGGAAAGAGAGGACGTACTGGTGGAACTTACAGACACCTAAATTATTTGCCGGAATGACATCGTTTTCTTTAACAAAACTTGTGACTGGTGGGAATATGTTAAAGTTGAATTTCGTTGTTTCTTTCAGGCAAAAAGTCATCAACAGGCGTGTGAAAGGAAGAGAGACTTCAGGGATCTGCAGCATCAGTTGCAATCCCTGCAAGACCTCCTTCAATGTGGCTGGGACGACAGGAAAGTGCTGGAAGAGGCCAAAAAGAACTTGAAAAGGCATTTTGAGGAGAAATCCAAGCAAATTATCTTTCGTTCCAAGGTGGAGAACATGGAGAAGGGTGGGAAATGTAATTCGTAACTTTTTCAGGAAACTCCATGCCGGCCACTTGCCTATGAAGGAACTCCAAAATGAGACCGGAAACATCCATTCTGGGAATAAGGCGGTGATGGGGATGTTCACAGACTACTACCGCAGCCTCTACTCCCCCCGAAGACCACTGACCCTAAAGCTGCTAAATTCCTGTCAGGTATGACTAACCATCTTGATCCTGCAGGTACGGAGGCTATGGATGTCCCTCTTACGGTAGAGGAGCTGCTCTCTGCCGCTAAATCCTTCAGACCCAGCAGGACCCCGGGCAGTGACGGTCTCCCAAAAAAGCTCTATGTAGTGCTGGGGGACCTGATCTGTCCGGATCTGCTTGAGCTCTGTGGGGAGATGGTGGTGGAGGGCAGAATGCCTCCATCATTGAGAGAAGACATGATCACGATCTTGTATAAGCAGAAAGGGGAGAGATGTGACCTGAAAAACCGGCGTCCCATCTCTCTCCTGAACGTGAACTACAATATCCTCCCTAAAGTATTGGCTAACTGACTGAAAGTTGTCATCGGACGGATCATCGGATCGGACCAAACGTGCAGCCCTCCTAGCCGTAGGGTGGCCGACAGTCTTGCCCTTGTGAGAGACACGGTGCATTTCATGCAAAGCCGCCGTACACATGTGGCTCTGGTCAGTCTTGATCAGGAGAAGGCTTATGACCAGATCTCTCACGAATTCATGGGCAGGGCTCTGCGTGGGCTGGGGCTTGGTAGGATGTTCTGTTTGTATGTTAACCTGATGTATACTCACATTTACAGCACGGTGTTGGTGAATGGCTGGAAAAGTGTCTTGTTGGGGTTAGACAAGGCTGTCCTCTTTCAACTCTCCTTTTTGTTTGTGTTATAGAGCTCTTCGCAGGGTCTATCCGACAGAATGGAAAGCTTACAGGGATCGCCGCACCAGGTCTAGGACACTTCGAGGTCAAGTGCTCGCTGTACATGGATGATGTGACTGTCTTCTGCGCTGACCAGCTTTCGGTGATTGCACTCGTCCAGACCTGCGAGGAGTTCGGACAGGCTTCAGGGGCAAAGGTCAACTGCAGGAAGTCAGAAGCTATGCTCTTCTGGAACTGGCACCTGTCTTCTTCTGCCCCCATCCCATTTACCATCAAGCCGGACTTCATCAAAACTCTGGGAGTCTGGTTCGGGAAGTAAGGTGCAGCCCTAAAGTCCTGGGAAGAACGCTTTGCCAAAGTCAACCAAAGAATCGGACTGTGGAGCCTCAGACAGCTCACTATTGAGGGCAAAGCACTGGTCCTGCGTAACGAAGTCTTGCCCGTGCTTTAATACACTGCGCAGGCATGGCCCCCTCTTGCCACTGTCTCGAGGGCCATTACCAGGACTGTGTTTCGCTTCATCTGGGGCTCAAAAATGCGGACTGTTATGTACAAGGAGCCCCGCAAAGTGGGAAGGGTATACCCGACATACCCACTCTGCTGCGGATTTCCTTTGTATGTGACTGTGTTCGTAAGACTCTAAGGACAGCAAACAGCTCTGCGGGCAGGGCCATGTACCTGTAAAGGATACGGGGTAGGGAGACGACAGATGAGCCCTAATCTACCCGCAACTCAGTCCCTGCCTACTTGCACGGCCCGTCCTAAGTAACGGCATACAACTGGGCGACGGTCCCTACGCTCAGTAAGTGCAAGACAGACAACATGAAACAAGGGCACACAGAAGCAAGGGGAAGTAGGTGCAGTTGCCCACGGAAAACCGTGAGCAACAGGCAGTGGTGAACGAGCCGAATCAAACCAGGAGAGTACGTAGTAGCAAAACAGAGCAGGAGAATAGTCAGGCAAGCCAGGGTCAAAAAGTTACAGCGGTCAATCAGGTAAATAGCAGGAATAGCAGAGCCAGGAAACCAGAGAATCACAGGCAAGGAACATGCTGCAAGTGAGCGTATAAAGAGACAGAGGGCGGGAGCTAGAACCGTCAGGCCAGGCTGTGATAGGTTCTCCCTCTCCTCAGCTTGCAAGCCTGAGTGGTAACAGATCGCGTCACTCTAGCAGACCTTGAAGCTGATGGAGGCTGATTAACCCCGGGCGTCGACACAGAAACTGTGTCAAGCAAACCCTTTACAGTACCCCCCCTTTTATGAGGGGCCACTGGACCCTTCCTAGGTGGGCCTGGCTTGTTAGGGAACCGAAGATGGAACTTTCTGAGCAATATACCGGCGGGAACATCCCGGGTGGGTACCCAAGTCCTCTCCTCAGGCCCGTATCCTCTCCAATGGACCAGGTACTGGAGGAAGCCTTGGACCATCCTGCTGTCCACAATCTTGGCTACCTCGAATTCTACCCCATCAGGAGTGAGAACAGGGACCGGAGGTTTCTTTGATGTAGCCAAGGACGGGGAGCAGCTTTTCAAGAGGGAGGCATGGAACACGTTGTGTATCTGAAAAAACAAGGGTAAGGACCTCAATGATTTTGTACGGCCCTATATACCGGGGAGCAAATTTCTTGGACGGAACTTTAAGGCGCACATTTTTAGAAGATAGCCACACCAGATCCCCGACCACAAATAGGGGGTTAGTTGAACGGCTTTTATCTGCCTGAGTCTTTTGGATGCTCTGGGACGCCTCAAGGTTCTTCTGAACCTGGGCCAAGACTGTGCACAGTTCCCGATGAACGACATCTACCTCGGGATTGTTGGAACCACCAGGTGTAACGGAGGAGAACCGTGGATTAAACCCAAAATTGCAGAAGAAGGGGGAGACCCCCGACGAGCTACTGACCCGGTTATTAAGGGAAAATTCGGCGAGGTGAATGAAGGAGACCAAATAATCTTGACAGTCTGAGATAAAACACCTTAAGTATTGTTCTAGAGACTGATTAGTCCTTTCAGTTTGGCCATTAGTTTCAGGATGGAAGGCCGAGGAAAAGGACAGATCAATCTCCAGCTTCTTACAGAAAGCTCTCCAAAACAATGAAACAAATTGTACCCCTCTGTCAGAAACAATATTGACCGGAACCCCATGGAGACGCAGGATGTGTTTGACAAACAAGGTAGCTAACGTCTTGGCATTGGGTAGTTTCTTGAAGGGTACAAAGTGGCACATCTTACTGAAGCGATCTACTACAACTCACACCACCGACTTGCCTTGGGATGGAGGCAGATCGGTGATAAAATCCATGGAGATATGGGTCCAAGGTCTCTGGGGAATGGGCAAAGAACATAGTAAGCCCGCAAGTCAGGACCTGGGAGTCTTGGACCTAGCACAAATTTCACAAGCGGCGACGTAGGCCTTAACATCTTTAAGCAACCCAGGCCACCAATAGGTTCTGGAAATGAGGTGCTTGGTACCCAGGATGCCTGGATGGCCAGATAGTGGGGAGTCATGATTCTCCCTGAGCAACCTTAGCCGGAATTGCAGGGGAACAAACAGCTTCTTCTCAGGAAGCTTCTCGGGAGCAGAACCTTGATCAGCCGCAATTTCGGAGGCTAAGTCTGAATCCACAGAGGATATGATTATACCTGGGGGCAAAATACAAGCGGGATCCTCCTCAGGAGGAGGGCTGGCCATGAAGCTACGCGACAGAGCATCAGCTTTGATATTTTTTGACCCAGCCCTAAAGGTAACCACAAAGTTGAATCTCGTAAAAAACAACGCCCATCGGACTTGTCTCGGGTTTAGCCTCCAGGCAGATTCTAGGAACACCAGATTCTTGTGGTCAGTAAGAAACGTTACTTGGTGCCTAGCCCCCTCCAGGAAGTGGCGCCACTCTTCAAATGCCATTTAACGGCTAAGAGTTTGCGGTTGCCAACGTCATTGTTTCTCTCAGTGGAGGAGAACTTCCTGGAGAAGTAGGCACAGGGACGGAGATGGGTGAGAGACCTAGTCCCCTGGGACAATAAAGCACCCACTCCCACCTCGGAGGCGTCAACCTCCACGATGAATGGCTCCATTTGGTTAGGCTGAATCAGCACTGGGGCAGAGACAAAGCACCTCTTAAGGATCTCAAAAGCCTGGACCGCCTCCGGAGACCAGTGGAGGAAATCAGCACCTTTACAATTGAGGTCCGTAAGAGGCTTAGCGATGACCGAGAAGTTAGCAATAAATCTCCTGTAATAATTAGCAAACCCCAGAAAACACTGTAAGGCCTTCAGGGAGGTAGGGCGGACCCATTCTGCCACAGCCTGAACCTTGGCAGGGTCCATGCGGAATTCGTTAGGAGTGAGGATTTGATCCAAAAATTGTATCTCCTGCACCCCAAACACACATTTTTCGGTTTTAGCAAAGAGTTTGTTTTTCCGAAGGGCCTGGAGCACCTTCCTGACATGCTCAATGTGGGAGGACCAGTCCTTGGAAAACACAAGTATATCATCAAGCTAGGTAAGGTAGAAAAGGAACACGGCGCCACAAATCAGGATCTAATACAGTATTAAAAAATTGGTCGGTGCGACAATTCCGCTCACCTCGGGTGGTGGACACCAATGGGTGTCAACAGGGCTTAGGAAGCTGCAGCCAGGTCCACAACACAGCCAAACGAAGTTTGCTGTCAGCTTGTAGTACAATTTAGGAGTAGGAAAAAAACGGGACCACCGGCGCTGCTTTGGTCGTAGAAAATACACAACCACCGTGATGGGTAATGTGTATGGAGTTTTATTGTTGATAGGCTACGCGTTTCGACGTCGAACTGACGTCTTCCTCAGGCCAATACAGACTGTGCGGTTCCTGCCCTATTTATACATCAGGGTGAGGAAAAAGACCGCCAGATGTAACGGGTCAAAGGTCACATAAAAAAACATAATTAAGAAACAGTAATTTACAAGTCAATTACACATGTAATGATTCAGTATAAAAGAACAATATAAAAAAACGGGATTAGCAACATGTTTAAAAGCTATTTTACATATTAGGGATATATGCTGTGTGAGTTAGAATGACATGTCGATCCCAGGTATTTACAGATATTTTTTATAAAAAGCAAAGTATTAACTTTTATTTGTGTGTACGACTGTAGCTGAATGGACAGTCATATACTTAGTTATGTGTAAGTTTTTATGTGTTATGACTAATGTTAGTGAAAGGTCAACAGTAACGCATGTTCTGCTGAGACAGAGCGTCCTTGGTTATTAAAAGTCAAAAGATTACGGAAGCCGTGAGGGACCAAAACACTTAGAATGGACCGCATGTTTGGAACGCATGGAGACGCACTGCTGAATAAAAGCGTCCTTGGTTACTGAACGTCAAGAATACACGGAGGTTTATGGGGGACTAAAGGACTTGCGATGGATCGCAAATTGAACCGCAGGGGGTCACGGATCTCAACGATAAGAGATCTGAAGGGGACCACAGCACCGGGACCGGTGAGTGGCAGAAAGTCGTGATATAGGGACTTTGGTTCTTTTTAAATTAATAGAGATCTCTTTCTCCTTGAGAGTATAATTGACACACTTATCACAGTGGGTAGATGGTTATTTTTTAGAAGCCACTTAAAAGGAATGAACATCACAAAAAGTTGAAAGATGGGCCTGGATTTATGTCGGTCAAATTGGATTTTGTATACCAATAGTATATACATTTGTAAAGATTTAAAAACAGACCGAAAAATGTAAATTAAATAGGAGACCTTATGTTAAAAAGGGAATCTTGTATATGAGCAGGGGAACGGGGGTTACAGCCCATTAGTATTAGGGACTAAAGGTATCCTAATTAGTAGTGCTATCACGAAAGTCGAGGGGTAAATAGTTGAAGATACACTTATAATTATGATTTTGTTTGACGTTTTATTGTTTTTTGTTTTTATTCTAAAGATGACTCAGTAAGGTCATTCAGACCATTGGGATGTAGGGTTTCTAATTTAAAAATCCAAAAATTCTCCCTCTGCTTGAGCTTAATGAATCTATTGGGTAGGTCCACTGGTATCTGTTCAATTGGGGTAACCTTAATGTCAGAGAAATTGCAATTATGTTTATACATACAGTGGCGGGACACACTTTGTTTTAAAAAAACCCTCGTGACATTAAACCTGTGGTTATTAATTCGGTTCCTTAGAGTTTGTGTGGTTCGGCCCACATATTGGAGATTGCAAGTGCATTGGAGTAAGTAAATAACATAGGAGCTGCCGCAATTTAAAAAATCTTTTATCATGAATTTTTCCCCTGTTTTTATGGAGTGATATTCCCTGCATTTGTTTGAAATATTGTTGCAGCATAGGCACCTGTTTTGGCCGCATCTATAGGAACCTTTCAAATCTGGGAGTAAGCAATGGTTTATTGTTTTGACATTCCGTAGTTTGCTAGGGGCTATTAGATTCTTTATTGTTTTCGCCCGTCTGTATGTGATGATAGGTTTGGCTGGTATTAGAGGTTTTAAAAGAGGGTCGTTTGTCAAAATGTGCCAGTGTTTTTTAAAAATGGTGGCTATGGTATTACTCCCTTTGTTAAATGTAGTTATAAGGTTAGTTTTAACCCTCTCACAGCTTAGTTTTGGCTTAGTACTTGTAGCTTTCACTTCGATACACTCTTTTTGTGTTAAGCTTCTGGCCTTTGATTCAGCACCTTCGATAAGGCTTTTTGGGAAACCTTTTTCTTGGAATCTCTGGTTTAAAATCTTACATTCCTGGTTGAAGGCTAAATTATCTGAACAATTCTTCCTAATTCTTCTGTATTGTCCGAACGGAATATTTCTAAGCCATGGGGGATAATGAGCGCTTTTAAAATCGAGGTAACTGTTCACGTCAACCATTTTGAAGTGGGTTTTAGTTGTAAAATGGCCGTTTTTCTTACCAATCGTTAGATCTAGAAAATCAATGTTCGTGTCTGAAAAATTGTGAGTGAATGAGAGGCCAAACTTATTATTATTTAAAACTTCTATAAAATCGCTGGCAGTACCGGCGTCGCCATTCCATATAAAAAACAGGTCATCAATAAATCGTCTATAAAACAGAATTCTATTTCTAAAAGCGTGCTCACTTAGTATGAGGGCTTCCTCAAAAGCCCCCATATATAAGTTCGCATATGAGGGTGCGAATCTTGTCCCCATTGCGCATCCTTTTATTTGTTTGTAAAATTTTCCATCAGAATTAAAAACATTATGGGTTAAAATGAACTCTACGCATTCCATAATAAAATTAATTTGTGTGTTTGGATACCGTAAGTCTGTTGCAAGGTAATCTAAAGTGACTTGTGCTCCCTGTGTGTGTGGAATATTAGTGTATAGTGAGGATACGTCCGCCGTGAGGAAATTAATATTGGATATATCACAAGTTGACTGTAATTGAAAAAGATCTCTTATGAGGTGTGTCGAATCTTTGAGAAAAGAAGGCAATTTGGAAACTAAGGGTTGGAGGTGGATGTCTACGAAGTGTGATAGGTTGCTTGTCAAGGAGCCTATTCCTGAGATTATTGGTCGGCCTGGCGGATTTTGAAGAGCTTTATGGATTTTGGGAAGATGATACATGAATGGGATGGATGGAAACGGAACGGTCAAAAACATTTTTTCTTTTTTGCATAACAGGTTTTTGGTAAATGCGGTCTCGATCAAGGATTTATATTCTATTGCAAATTCAGAGATTGGGTTGTATTTGAGTTCTTCATAATACAGAGTGTCTGATAATAGTCTCTGTGCTTCTTTCAGATAATCGGATCTATCTTGTAGGACTATGCCTCCCCCTTTATCCGCGGACCTGATCACTATGTCCTGTTTGTTCTGTAGGTTTTTTAGGGCTCTCCGTTGGGAGAAGGATAGATTGTCCCTAGGAGTACTATTCTGTTGGATGGTTTTTAAATCAGTGTTCACTAGGTTGGAGAAGGTTTCTATGGCCGGGCCCCTATGGTGAAGGGGATAAAAAGAGGATTTGGGACGAAGATCAGTCATAACAGGTGTATTGTTATCTGATGTGATTTGATTGGGTACAGTCACTAATGGGGAGATAGCAAAATGACGTAGTAGGGTCATTTTTCTCATAAATTTATTTAAATCCATGAATAGATCAAAACTATCATGTGATGAGGTGGGACAAAAGGAAAGTCCCTTCGATAATAGGCTGATTTCTTCTGTACTCGGGGTAAATTTAGATAAATTGAAAATTTTGGTTAAATTAGTTTGTGTTTTTTCTTTAGAGATAGTGGTGGGATTCTTGGTGTGATGTCTTCCCCCTCTACACCCTCTATATCTAACCCTAATTTTCTTTTGGATTGTGTTCTTTGTAGAGGTAGGAAATATGAGTTTATGGTTTGGGACGGGTTTGGTTGCCTCTCTTGGGAATGACAAGTGCGTATGACAGGAGGCATCGTAGGGGCAAGGGGAAGGCCTAAAAAAGGGGGAGGGTTGATAATATTAGTTGAACTAGAAAAAGGAGAAATAATTGTGGGGGTTAAAACCGGAGAGGATCCAACAAAATGGGTAGTAAGATCCAACAGTATCTCATCAAGGTACACTACAAGAAATACCCCCAGATAGTCTCTTAAAATCTCATTTATAAAATTCTGGAAGACCGCGGGAGCATTACACAACCCAAAGGGCATGACGAGATATTCGAAATGACCTTCGGGTGTATTAAACGCAGTCTTCCACTCATCCCCCTCTCTGATCCGGATAAGGTTATAAGCCCCCGGAAGATCGAACTTAGAGAACCATTGGGCCCCCTGAACCTGATTGAAGAGATCAGGAATCAAAGGAAGGGGATATTGGTTCCTTACAGTGATCTTATTTAAACTTCGGTAATCGATGCACGGCCTAAGACCACCATCCTTTTTCCCCACGAAGAAGAATCCAGCACCTACCGGAGAAGTAGAGGGGTGAATGTAACCGTTGGCCAGGCTTTCCTGGATATATTCTCTCATGACTTCACGTTCAGGACAAGAGAGATGACATATCCTTCCTTTAGGGAACTTAGCTCCTGGTACCAAGTCGATTGCGCAATCGTACTCTCTATGAGGAGTTAACTCTTCGGAGGCCTTTTTAGAAAAGACATCCGTGAAGTCCTTAATAAACTCAGGTAGAGTGATCACCTCCTCAGCGAGAGAAACCAAATGAATAGAAAAACATGACGTCATACATTCATTATCCCATTTAGTAAGATCACCAGTATTCCAGTTAAAAGTGGGATTATGCGTCTGCAACCAAGGGAGGCCTAAAATCAAATCGGACGATAACCCCTGCATCACTAACACAGAACACTGCTCCAGATGAATGGAGCCAACAATGAGTTCAAAAACAGGGGTATGCTGCATAAAGCAACCATTAGCAATCGGAGTGGAGTCAATACCCACTACCGGGACAGGTTTAGGCAAATCAATTAGTGGCATAGCTAGAGACAAGGCAAATTCTACAGACATAATATTAGCAGCAGACCCTGAATCCACGAAGGCACTGCCGGTGGCAGACCTACCATCAAAAGAGACCTGAAAGGGAAGCAAGATTTTATTAGGCTTCATGTTAACGGGAAATACCTGTGCGCCCAAGCGACCTCCCCGATTGTCACTTAGGCGCGGAAGTTTTTCCGGCTGCTTATTCTTGCGCCTGGGACAGGAGTTTAATTGATGCTTGTCATCCCCACAGTAGAAGCAGAGACCATTCTTCCTGCGGAAATCTCTACCTTGTTGGAGAGACACGGAGGCCCCGAGTTGCATCTGTTCATCCGAGTTCTCCGTGGAAGAACGAAGCAGCGGAACCTCTTGAGCCATCATGGGGGAGCCAGAGGTGAAGGCACCAGAACGTTCAAGTTGTCGGTTCCTGAGACGTTGGTCAAGATGTACCGCTAAAGCCATAACCTGATCCAGAGAGTCAGAAGTGGGATAGCTAACTAACTGGTCTTTAAGGGTGTTCGACAGACCCAAACTAAACTGGCATCTCAAGGCAGGGTCATTCCACCGAGAAGCTACACACCACTTCCTAAAGTCAGAACAGTACTCCTCAACGGATCTCTTACCCTGACGTAAGGTCACCAGCTGACTCTCGGCCAAGGCAGTCTTGTCAGTCTCGTCATAGATGAGCCAGAGTGCAGAAAAAAAAAGGTCAACAGAAGAAAGTTCAGGGGCGTCAGGAGCCAAGGAGAAGGCTCATTCCTGGGGATCGTCCTGGAGTAGGGACCTAATTATACCAACTCGCTGGCTCTCAGAACCTGAGGAGTGGGGTCTTAAATAGAGTCTACAACTCTCCCGAAAAGAGAAAAAAGTCCTCCGGTTCCCTGAGAACCGGTCAGGCAACTTGAGGTGGGGTTCAAGAGGTGAAGTGAAGGGTACTACCTGGGTAGCATCACGCTTTTTGAACCTCTGAGCCAGGTCTTGGACCTGTAGGGAGAGACCCAGCATTTGCTGAGCCAGGGCCTCAAGGGGATCCATAGTAGAGTCAGGGACCAGGGTAAGAAAAGGTATAGGGCCTGTGATTATGTAAAGGATACGGGGTAGGGAGACGACAGCCCTAATCTACCCGCAACTCAGTCCCTGCCTACTTGCGCGGCCTGTCCTAAGTGACGGCGTACAACTGGGCGACGGTCCCTACGCTCAGTAAGTGCAAGACAGACAACACGAGACAAGGGCACACAGAAGCAAGGGGAAGTAGGGGCAGTTGCCCACGGAAAACCGTGAGCAACAGGCAGTGGTGAACGAGCCGAATCAAACCAGGAGAGTACGTAGTAGCAAAACAGAGCAGGAGAATAGTCAGGCAAACCAGGGTCAAAAAGTTACAGCAGTCAATCAGGTAAATAGCAGGAATAGCAGAGCCAGGAAATAGACCAAGGGCGGGAGCTAGAACCGTCAGGCCAGGCTGTGATAGGTTCTCCCTCTCCTCAGCCTGCAAGCCTGAGTGGTAACAGATCGCGTCACTCTAGCAGACCTTGGAGCTGATGAAGGCTGATTAACCCTGGGCGTCGACACAGAACCTGTGTCAGTCAAAACCCTTTACAGTACCGTTTCTTCCTCCTCTCTCTCTGGTGAGGTTTTGGCTGGAATAAGTGGGACAGATCCTTCCCTTACAACTGGCACGCTCCCTGGTTCTATGGAGATGTTGTCGGGTTTGTGAGGGAGCATCAATCAGAGGGTCTTAAGTCCTACTTGTGGAAACCGAAGACTATCCACAAGCACATCAGAGCAAAGGACTTGGCAGAGTCATGCCGACAGACTGTTTGAACTAACATGTCATCTGGCAGGTTGACCAACAGGCACAAGGACATTTTATGGATGGCCATCCAGGGAGGACTGCCACTTAGGTCATTCATGCATGTCCGCAACCTGTGCAACACCCGGTACTGCCACAGGTGCACTTCACGGAGGAAACATCTTTGAACTGTTTTAAGTACGCTATATGGTTTGCCAGGAATAGTCTAATTCTGCGAAGAGATAATGCGTCCGTCCAGGACTGCCGCGGACTGATCCACAGCCTGCTGAGAGACTATTCCACCTGGAACAGCCCGGACATCGACGAGGAAGAGGATTGATACTCCCCTTCCCCCCAGATTCCCTTCTTGTGTGATGTCTTTCAATAATGCTTTGGGCCTGTGATTTCCCCTCCCCTATCCCCTCTTTCCCACTCCTCACCCCATCACTTGTCTGCAATGCTTATTGATGCATTTTAGTGAATGGAAGAATGTTAGTGTAGCATGTGGTGTGATGTATGGCATAGGTTAGCCTGTACTGTGTGACATACTGTCATGCTATGTTTGGTGATTGTTATTATTTATTATTTACTGCTTTATGGCCTGCGCTGCATCACAGTAATGTTTGTATGATGACGACTGATTGTGAATAAAGCATTTCCAATAAAAAAAATATATTTAAAGTATAATTTTCAGGATTTATTTTTATAATAGGGGAATGCATGCAAAGCAATTCCAATATTATTATTTTAATTTATTTCAAGCGTTCGCTATTATTACGGAAACAGCGTAGCTCGCTGACATTGTGGCTCCAGCGCTGGACCCATGTTCAGTTGTTGGACTACTTTGGATTTGAGGACTATTTCGATGACAACGTTTTTTTTATTCCTAATAGAATGGTTAATGAGGGTTGTGTGTGGGGTTTTTTATTTCAATAAAATATTTTTTGTTTAATGTCTGTTTTTTTTACTTTATTACTACCACCTTATTAATGGCCGTTGTCTGCTAGCTTGTCAAAAAACCGAACCTGTCAAAAAACACAAATAAATAATTAGTAACACTTAAAAAACTTAAAGCAATTATTACACTTACGTTTCCGGTGTCCAGCGCTGGAGCCGCAATGTCAGCGAGCTACGCTGTTTCCGTAACTTCAGGAGTTATAGGGCAGCATCAACTCTAAATATGGCCCAGCTTTCACCAAAAAACTCCCCCCGGCCCCCCCACTTAACCTATGCCTCCTTCTACGGCCTTCTCACCTCCCCCCACAGAGCCTCTGCCACCATTTATCCCCCCCTCCACAAATAAAGGTTCAAAATCCTCTCCATTGTTGACACTGATGACACACGGAACTGCAATGCGCGCAAAACTCTGCGTTTTTTGCGCGCGAAAACGGACACGTTCGTGTGCACTAGGCCTAAATGTGCTTTTTTTTTTTTTTTTAACATGGGAGCCTATGGAGGACGGAGAGCAGAGACATCAGGTTTTTTTAAAACCATTTAGTGCATCTCCTGGGAGCTTTATCAGCACATACATTATATGAATAGAAATACTGTGGTGTGAAAACGTCCAATGCAGATGTGAACACAGCCCAATGCTGACAATAATAATAAGGCTGCATTATTACATCTATCACCAATGTGGCTACAGCTAACGGTTTGCTGACTCCGGCCTACTTGTGCTGGCCCCACCCACAACATGGGGCCACGTTTAGATTTTTTTTGGGGCCACTTGAAGCTCCCAATCCACCCCTGGGCACAGCTCTAGAAACTATTAAAAGTTATTACGTAAAGACAATCAATAGGGAACGGATATTTTGTATTTCCAACTGAACAAAAAATAAATAATTCCAATAGCGCCACTAGGTGGTAAAAAACTAACATTGCGTGAATCCCACTACATGCATCAGGGCAAAAAGTCCATGTCTCATTAACCCCTTAATGACAATGCCTATAAAGGCCCTAGCGACCAGCTAATTTTTTTTTCAGCAGTCATAACTTTTTTTATTTTTTAATTGACGTGGCTATATAAGGTCTTGTTTTATGCTGGAGAATGTATTTTTTTTCCTGTGTAGTTTAGGGGTACAAAAAATGTACTGTGTAAGTTATGTCATTTATTTTTACCTCGTGAATATAGGAAAAAGTGATTTTCAGTCCTTTCTAGGTCCCCAGGGCTGATTGCAGAGGGTTCTCCCAGTCCCCTTTGATCATGCCACGGTCATGGATCGCAGCGATTAAAGGCTAGGGTCGGAGTCTCCTCTGATCCTTGCTGTA
This sequence comes from Rhinoderma darwinii, assembly GCF_050947455.1. Lineage (NCBI taxonomy): Eukaryota > Metazoa > Chordata > Amphibia > Anura > Rhinodermatidae > Rhinoderma > Rhinoderma darwinii. The sequence continues at coordinate 402,506,599 of NC_134689.1, read as the reverse complement.
TTCAGTACAGGAGATGTTAGTAACAGCTGCTGCTTAGAGGATGAGCGCTCACTGAAGCATTCATAAACCTTTCCTACAGCGGCGCCAAAAGACGTCTTTGTAGACTAAAGACTTGTACTGCCTGCTGTTAAAAGACGGTGGGCAGTCGCTAAGGGGTTAAAGAGTCTCTGTCACCAGATTATAAGTGCCCTATCTCCTACATAATGTAATTGGCGCTGTAATGTAGATAACAGCAGTGGTTTTTATTTTGAAAACGATCATTTTTTAGCAAGTTATGAGCAATTTTAGATTTATGCAAATTAGTTCTTAATGACCAAATGGGCGGTTTTTAACTTTTTTCCAAGTGGGCGTTGTAAAGAGAAGTGTATGACGCTGACCAATCAGTTACCAATCAGCGTCATACACTTCTCTTCATCCCAGCCCAGCTAGTTTCACTGCACAGCATGATCTCGCGAGATCACGCTGTGACTGGACTTCCTCCCACAGATCCTTCACCGGAGCGATGGAAGAGTCAACAGACATCGCCTCCAGCCGTGCCAGGACGTTTATCCGAATCTGAAGTGGCTGGAGGCGATATCTGTTCTGTCTTCCATGGCTCCGATGAAGAACCTGTGGGAGGAAGTCCAGTCACAGTGTGATCTCGCGAGATCACGCTGTGCAGTGAAACAAGCTGGGCTGGAATGAAGAGAAGTGTATGACGCGGATTGGTCAGCGTCATACAGTTCTCTTTACTACGCCCAGTTGGTCATTAAGAACTAATTAGCATAAATCTAAAATTGTTCAAATCCTGCTCAAAAATGCTAGTTTTTCAAAATAAAAACCACTTTTGTTATCTACATTACAGTGCCGATTAGATTATGTAGGAGATAGGGCACTTCTAATCTGGTGACAGAGCCTCTTTAAGATAGTAAAGGAAGTACTAGCAGTAGAGTAACTGCATCTCTCACCTCCTTCCGCGGCCGTCATCCACGATGTGCGGCTGCAGCCACTAGAGGGCGCGCGCACTGGCTCTTCCCTTCTTAAAGGGCCAGCGTTTGCCAAAATCCTAAGACTTCCTATTTAAGGATCCTCCTCCCTCAGATCCTTGTGTGTTCAACTAAGTTATCCCTGTGAGCTTCCCTGTACCCAGTCTCCCTGTTACCTTGCCTTTTGCCTTTGTCTGGATTTCCCATTGTGACCTCTGCCTGAACTTGTACTATCCTTGCCTGCCGCCTGCCTTGACCTATTGCTATCCATACCCGAACCACGTCTGCTGCCTGTCCTGACTTCTGGCCTATACATCTGACTGCCTCTAACCGGCTGTGTCAAGCGTTGCCCTGGGTTACAAGCACCATCTCCCAGACAACACAGAGGATCCACAAACAAACCGGTGAGGACCGTTATACATCCCATGTAAAGTTGTTTTTTCTAACATTTGTGGAATCAGTATATAAAAGAGAAAGGGAACCGAAATGAACAAAAAACATAACAAATTGACATCATATACGGTATATACTATATACTTCTGTAAAAATATGTGAGTTTACTTAAAGGGGTTGTGACAAGATCAACAATTATCACCTATCCACAGGTTAGGTGATAAATATCTCATTGCTGGGAGCACCACCACTGGGACCCCCAACGATCGCTAGAATGGAGGACCTGAGCCCCCCCCAGTTTGTTCTCACAGCTCGACCGCGTACTTGGCTGCCTTCGTCAGTCCCATAGACTTTAAATGGAGCGGTAATCCACATGTTCGACCGCCACTCAATTCAAATGCCTTTCTATTATGGCAGTAAGGAGGAATGGGGACCCCAGTTCTAGTGATCGGCGGGGCCCCAGAGATCAGATATTTATCTCCTTCCCTAGGGCTAGATTATAAATGTTGATCTTGGCGCAACCCTTCTAAGCAATTCTTCTTTCCTTTGTCTGAGCAGCAGCACATACATATGGGGATAATTCCCCCTGCTACAAGTTAGGATTTGTTCACATTTGCATTAGAAGCCTCCATCACAGATTTAGGGCAGATACAGACGGACGTTGCGTTTTTCCTCGCGCAAACAACGCAGCGTTTTGCGCGCGCATAAACCATTTGACAGCTGCGTGTGTCATCCATGTATGATGCGCGGCTGCGTGATTTTCGCACAGCCGCCATCATAGAGATGAGGCTAGTCGACGCTCGTCACTGTCCAAGGTGCTGAAAGAGCTAACTGATCGGCAGTAACTCTTTCAGCACCCTCGACAGTGAATGCCGAACACAATATACAGCAACCTGTTAAAAAAAAAGAAAAAGTTCGTACTTACCGAGATCTGCCCTCCCGGCCGTTGCCTTGGTGACGCGTCCTTGGTGACGCGCCTCTCTTGACATCGGGCCCCACCTCCCTGGATGACGCGGCAGTCCATGTGACCGCTGCAGCCTGTGCTTGGCCTGTGATTGGCTGCAGCTGTCACTTGGACTGAATTGTCATCCCGGGAGGTCAGACTGGAGGAAGAAGCCGGGAGTTATCGGTAAGTCAGAACTTCGTATTTTTTTACAGGTTCATGTTTATTGGGATCGGTAGTCACTGTCCATGGTGCTGAAACAGTTTAACTCTTTCAGCACCCTGGACAGTGACTATGTCCTGACGTCGCGTACCGGACATTTTTTTGTCGGGTTCGGCCAAAACGAGTTCGGCCGAACCCGATGAAATTCGGTTCGCTTGTCCGGGTTCGCTCATCTCAAAGACACTCCGTTTGGATGTCCGGAAACAGAAAAGCACGTGGTGCTTTTCTGTTTACATTCATCCTTTTGACAGCTGGTGCGCTGTTTCAGTCGGTTCGCACGGAAGTGCTTCCGTGCAACCTGCGTGGTTTTCACGCACCCATTGACTTCAATGGGTGCGTGATGCACGAAATACGCAGAGTTATTGAACCTGTCGCGTTTTGTACGCAGCGAACAAACGCTGCGCAAAAAGCACGGACTGTCTATACTGCCCCATAGACTTGTATTGGTCGATGCGTGGCGCGTGAAAACCACGCGGCCCGCACGGACCAAATACACGCTCGTGTGAATCCCCCCTTAGCCAAAAATTCCAGAAAAAATTAGTGTGGCATGCCGTGACCAATCATCATGAAAAACTGACCGTACCCAATAAAGGCAATGGGTTTCATCGGGCATCACTGGTGTCCGTCATGTGCCGTATTAGGCCATTCCGTTATTTTTGTTTTTCTTTTCCTATGACAGAACAGAAATGACGAAGATGTGAACACACTGTAAGCTTAGGAACGGGTGGCAGGAATAAACTAATCGGATCCTATAAGAGAATATTCGATATGTAGCGATTGTGTCAAATGTTTTTACTGCGACTACCGCAAAATCACTGCAAAAAGCTGCGGTTTTGGCAGGATTTCGCAGAACACATGGAGTTTTGCCACGATTTTGCGATAGTCACGGGAATAAACTGCAACATGGGCCAGAATATACTTTTAGGACGGGTTCCCACGTAGCGTAAACGCTGCAGAATTTCCGCAATGAAATTCTGTGCGGACATTCTGCAGCATTTAGAGTAGCAGCAAAATTGTGAAAATCTCATGCCGATGCTGCAGGGCAAAACTGCAGCGACAACACTCGTAAATTGACCTGCGGTGCAGATTATAAATCATGCTGCGTTTTCGTTGCTTTTCAGTTGTGGGATTTCGGCCGCAAAAATCATAACTCATAAAAAAAAAAATACGATTATACTTACCACCCGGGGGTTGTCATAGCAACGCCATCTTCTGTTCTTCTTCCAGGCCGGCCTCCTAGGATAACGTTTTATCCCATGTGACTGCTGTAGCCAATCACAGGCTGCAGCAGTCAAATAAGCTGCAGCGTCAGGCGGCAAAGACATACACTAACCTTAGACCATACTGCCATGGACCTATTACACCATTATTTCACCTTGAATAAAGTCCAAGACACCTTGTATGGTAAAGTGGAAGTGGCCACAGCTTTATTATATAATTATTTTCTCTATTTAGTAAAAATAACTTAAAATGGCTTGAAAGCTTATCCATTTCTCCTTTCTTCCAAACCTGTAAAGCCAAGGAACCGAGGTTACCGCGGGCATGTAGGGTGCTAATTGCCTTCATAGCCATAAAACCCCCGCCAAGGAGTGAAACCGATAAACCTACTCGGTTCCCCGACCGGCCCCACTCGGAAGCGCCAAACCACGCTCGGCCGCATTGGGCAAGTCCAGAAGGAAAATGTCCAGCCCTATATGCTATATCATTAAGATGTACCACGTCCGGGGCCAACAGATATGGCGGTGTCCCATTCCAAAAAACGATGCCGCAGCCTGATTCCGCCCATGGACCGCACAAAATGTTAAATGCGGCCGTTCAGTAATCTTCACACTCTTTCTAACGCTGCCATGACCCTCGCACCGTACCAGACAGTTCTGGCTACAACCTCAGACCAAACTATCACGCACCTGTAAAACAACTACCTGCAACGATCCAGATCCGTGCGGATCAATGAAAGCAGATCGGCCAACTTTACTTGTCCAATGTCGTTTCCACCCGCGTGACTTATAAGAACTACTGGTGCTGAGGAGTCCCTGCTAAGTGACACGAGCTTTGGCAGCAACTGTACCCACTGTGGTCCCCTGAAACCATGCCATCACACGTCCGCTTGCGCCAGGCCCAAGTTAGAACCAAGTGGCCAATGTGCAGCACGAATAGTGGTCCAGTGCACATATGAATGACCTATTATCCAAATTTGAGGCCTGCTTGCACCTGCCGGAGAAGGACAACAACACCAATAAGTGAAACAATACTGTGAAAAGAAGAACAGAAGTAATGTTAAAAATACAAAATGAAAACCTTAACATGTATTAACAACCAAATTGGGGCGAACATAATACCTAAAACTACCAGAACTCCATCTACCTAAACGCATGATCGCGTTGTCATCTAACGCAAAAGCATCCGCCTCAGTAGCTGCACCAATTCTGAACGAATGTGTACCGAACTCTTGCATGGTGGTAATATTCACTCGTTGCATACTTGTAATAATAAAAACGTGGTATTTTTCAGTCTTAGGCCGGATTTACACGAGCGTGTGCGTTTTGCGCGCGCAAAAGATACTTAACAGCTCCGTGTGTTAGCAGTGTATGATGCGTGACTGCTTGATTTTCGCGCAGCCGCCATCATTATGACTCTGTTTGTATGTTTATAAACAGAAAAGCACGTGGTGCTTTTCTGTTTTCATTCATACTTTTTACTGCTGTTGCGCGAATCACGCGCGTTACACGGAAGTGCTTCCGTGTGCTGCGCGTGATTTTCACTTTCACTTCAATGGGTGCGTGATGCGCGAACAACGCACAAATATCGGACATGTCGTGAGTTTTTCGCAGCGGACACACGGAAACTCACGGACAGTCTGCACGGCCCCATAGACTAATATAGGTTTGTGCGAGGAGCGTGAAAATCACGCTCGTTGCACGGACGTATTACACGTTCGTCTAAATAAGCCCTTAGTATGTGGGTTATATTTACTTACTGTATGGGGGTAATATCTAGTCACTGTATAGTGGTAATAATAACTTACTGTATGGGGGTAATATCTAGTCACTGTATGGGGTAATATTCAGTCACTGTATAGTGGTAATAATAACTTACTGTATGGGGGTAATATCTAGTCACTGTATGGGGTAATATTCAGTCACTGTATAGTGGTAATAATAACTTACTGTATGGCTGTAATATCTGGTCACTGTATGGGGTAATATTCAGTCACTGTATAGTGGTAATAATAACTTACTGTATGGCTGTAATATCCAGTCACTGTATGGGGTAATATTCAGTCACTGTATAGTGGTAATAATAACTTACTGTATGGCTGTAATATCTGGTCACTGTATGGGGTAATATTCAGTCCCGGTATAGTGGTAATAATAACTTACTGTATGGCTGTAATATCTAGTCACTGTATGGGGTAATATTCAGTCACTGTATAGTGGTAATAATAACTTACTGTATGGCTGTAATATCTAGTCACTGTATGGGGTAATATTCAGTCACTGTATAGTGGTAATAATAACTTACTGTATGGCTGTACTATCTAGTCACTGTATGGGGTAATATTCAGTCACTGTATAGTGGTAATAATAACTTACTGTATGGCTGTAATATCTGGTCACTGTATGGGGTAATATTCAGTCACGGTATAGTGGTAATAATAACTTACTGTATGGCTGTAATATCTGGTCACTGTATGGGGTAATATTCAGTCACTGTACAGTGGTAATAATAACTTACTGTATGGCTGTAATATCTGGTCACTGTATGGGGGTAATATTCAGTCACTGTACAGTGGTAATAATAACTTACTGTATGGCTGTAATATCTAGTCACTGTATGGGGTAATATTCAGTCACTGTATAGTGGTAATAATAACTTACTGTATGGCTGTAATATCTAGTCACTGTATGGGGTAATATTCAGTCACTGTATAGTGGTAATAATAACTTACTGTATGGCTGTAATATCCAGTCACTGTATGGGGTAATATTCAGTCACTGTATAGTGGTAATAATAACTTACTGTATGGCTGTAATATCTGGTCACTGTATGGCTGTAATATTCAGTCACGGTATAGTGGTAATAATAACTTACTGTATGGCTGTAATATCTGGTCACTGTATGGGGGTAATATTCAGTCACTGTATAGTGGTAATAATAACTTATTGTATGGCTGTAATATCCGGTCACTGTATGGGGGTAATATTCAGTCACTGTATAGTGGTAATAATAACTTACTGTATGGCTGTAATATCCGGTCACTGTATGGGGGTAATATTCAGTCACTGTATAGTGGTAATAATAACTTACTGTATGGCTGTAATATCTAGTCACTGTATGGGGTAATATTCAGTCACTGTATAGTGGTAATAATAACTTACTGTATGGCTGTAATATCTAGTCACTGTATGGGGTAATATTCAGTCACTGTATAGTGGTAATAATAACTTACTGTATGGCTGTAATATCCGGTCACTGTATGGGGGTAATATTCAGTCACTGTATAGTGGTAATAATAACTTACTGTATGGCTGTAATATCTAGTCACTGTATGGGGTAATATTCAGTCACTGTACAGTGGTAATAATAACTTACTGTATGGCTGTAATATCTAGTCACTGTATGGGGTAATATTCAGTCACTGTATAGTGGTAATAATAACTTACTATATGGCTGTAATATCCGGTCACTGTATGGGGTAATATTCAGTCACTGTATAGTGGTAATAATAACTTACTGTATGGCTGTAATATCTAGTCACTGTACGGGGTAATATTCAGTCACTGTATAGTGGTAATAATAACTTACTGTATGGCTGTAATATCTGGTCACTGTATGGGGTAATATTCAGTCACTGTACAGTGGTAATAATAACTTACTGTATGGCTGTAATATCCGGTCACTGTATGGGGGTAATATTCAGTCACTGTATAGTGGTAATAATAACTTACTGTATGGCTGTAATATCTAGTCACTGTATGGGGTAATATTCAGTCACTGTATAGTGGTAATAATAACTTACTGTATGGCTGTAATATCTAGTCACTGTATGGGGTAATATTCAGTCACTGTATAGTGGTAATAATAACTTACTGTATGGCTGTAATATCCAGTCACTGTATGGGGTAATATTCAGTCACTGTATAGTGGTAATAATAACTTACTGTATGGCTGTAATATCTGGTCACTGTATGGCTGTAATATTCAGTCACGGTATAGTGGTAATAATAACTTACTGTATGGCTGTAATATCTGGTCACTGTATGGGGGTAATATTCAGTCACTGTATAGTGGTAATAATAACTTATTGTATGGCTGTAATATCCGGTCACTGTATGGGGGTAATATTCAGTCACTGTATAGTGGTAATAATAACTTACTGTATGGCTGTAATATCCGGTCACTGTATGGGGGTAATATTCAGTCACTGTATAGTGGTAATAATAACTTACTGTATGGCTGTAATATCTAGTCACTGTATGGGGTAATATTCAGTCACTGTATAGTGGTAATAATAACTTACTGTATGGCTGTAATATCTAGTCACTGTATGGGGTAATATTCAGTCACTGTATAGTGGTAATAATAACTTACTGTATGGCTGTAATATCCGGTCACTGTATGGGGGTAATATTCAGTCACTGTATAGTGGTAATAATAACTTACTGTATGGCTGTAATATCTAGTCACTGTATGGGGTAATATTCAGTCACTGTACAGTGGTAATAATAACTTACTGTATGGCTGTAATATCTAGTCACTGTATGGGGTAATATTCAGTCACTGTATAGTGGTAATAATAACTTACTATATGGCTGTAATATCCGGTCACTGTATGGGGTAATATTCAGTCACTGTATAGTGGTAATAATAACTTACTGTATGGCTGTAATATCTAGTCACTGTACGGGGTAATATTCAGTCACTGTATAGTGGTAATAATAACTTACTGTATGGCTGTAATATCTGGTCACTGTATGGGGTAATATTCAGTCACTGTACAGTGGTAATAATAACTTACTGTATGGCTGTAATATCCGGTCACTGTATGGGGGTAATATTCAGTCACTGTATAGTGGTAATAATAACTTACTGTATGGCTGTAATATCTAGTCACTGTATGGGGTAATATTCAGTCACTGTATAGTGGTAATAATAACTTACTGTATGGCTGTAATATCCAGTCACTGTATGGGGTAATATTCAGTCACTGTATAGTGGTAATAATAACTTACTGTATGGCTGTAATATCTGGTCACTGTATGGCTGTAATATTCAGTCACGGTATAGTGGTAATAATAACTTACTGTATGGCTGTAATATCTGGTCACTGTATAGGGTAATATTCAGTCACGGTATAGTGGTAATAATAACTTATTGTATGGCTGTAATATCTGGTCACTGTATGGGGGTAATATTCAGTCACTGTACAGTGGTAATAATAACTTACTGTATGGCTGTAATATCTGGTCACTGTATGGGGGTAATATTCAGTCACTGTACAGTGGTAATAATAACTTACTGTATGGCTGTAATATCCGGTCACTGTATGGGGGTAATATTCAGTCACTGTACAGTGGTAATAATAACTTACTGTATGGCTGTAATATCTAGTCACTGTATGGGGTAATATTCAGTCACTGTACAGTGGTAATAATAACTTACTGTATGGCTGTAATATCTAGTCACTGTATGGGGTAATATTCAGTCACTGTATAGTGGTAATAATAACTTACTGTATGGCTGTAATATCCGGTCACTGTATGGGGGTAATATTCAGTCACTGTATAGTGGTAATAATAACTTACTGTATGGCTGTAATATCTAGTCACTGTATGGGGTAATATTCAGTCACTGTATAGTGGTAATAATAACTTACTGTATGGCTGTAATATCTAGTCACTGTATGGGGTAATATTCAGTCACTGTATAGTGGTAATAATAACTTACTGTATGGCTGTAATATCTAGTCACTGTATGGGGTAATATTCAGTCACTGTATAGTGGTAATAATAACTTACTGTATGGCTATAATATCTAGTCACTGTATGGGGTAATATTCAGTCACTGTATAGTGGTAATAATAACTTACTGTATGGCTGTAATATCTGGTCACTGTATGGGGGTAATATTCAGTCACTGTATAGTGGTAATAATAACTTACTGTATGGCTGTAATATCTAGTCACTGTATGGGGTAATATTCAGTCACTGTATAGTGGTAATAATAACTTACTGTATGGCTGTAATATCTAGTCACTGTATGGGGTAATATTCAGTCACTGTACAGTGGTAATAATAACTTACTGTATGGCTGTAATATCTAGTCACTGTATGGGGTAATATTCAGTCACTGTACAGTGGTAATAATAACTTACTGTATGGCTGTAATATCTGGTCACTGTATGGGGTAATATTCAGTCACTGTATAGTGGTAATAATAACTTACTGTATGGCTGTAATATCTGGTCACTGTATGGGGTAATATTCAGTCACTGTATAGTGGTAATAATAACTTACTGTATGGCTGTAATATCTAGTCACTGTATGGGGTAATATTCAGTCACTGTATAGTGGTAATAATAACTTACTGTATGGCTGTAATATCTAGTCACTGTATGGGGTAATATTCAGTCACTGTACAGTGGTAATAATAACTTACTGTATGGCTTTAATATCTAGTCACTGTATGGGGTAATATTCAGTCACTGTACAGTGGTAATAATAACTTACTGTATGGCTGTAATATCTAGTCACTGTATGGGGTAATATTCACTCACTGTATAGTGGTAATAATAACTTACTGTATGGCTGTAATATCTGGTCACTGTATGGGGTAATATTCAGTCACTGTACAGTGGTAATAATAACTTACTGTATGGCTGTAATATCTAGTCACTGTATGGGGTAATATTCAGTCACTGTATAGTGGTAATAATAACTTACTGTATGGCTGTAATATCTGGTCACTGTATGGGGTAATATTCAGTCACTGTATAGTGGTAATAATAACTTACTGTATGGCTGTAATATCTAGTCACTGTATGGGGTAATATTCAGTCACTGTATAGTGGTAATAATAACTTACTGTATGGCTGTAATATCTAGTCACTGTATGGGGGTAATATTCAGTCACTGTACAGTGGTAATAATAACTTACTGTATGGCTATAATATCTAGTCACTGTATGGGGTAATATTCAGTCACTGTACAGTGGTAATAATAACTTACTGTATGGCTGTAATATCTAGTCACTGTATGGGGTAATATTCAGTCACTGTACAGTGGTAATAATAACTTACTGTATGGCTGTAATATCCAGTCACTGTATGGGGTAATATTCAGTCACTGTATAGTGGTAATAATAACTTACTGTGTGGCTGTAATATCTAGTCACTGTATGGGGTAATATTCAGTCACTGTATAGTGGTAATAATAACTTACTGTATGGCTGTAATATCCAGTCACTATATGGGGTAATATTCAGTCACTGTATAGTGGTAATAATAACTTACTGTATGGCTGTAATATCTAGTCACTGTATGGGGTAATATTCAGTCACTGTATAGTGGTAATAATAACTTACTATATGGCTGTAATATTATATCACTGTATGGTGGTAATATTCAGTCACTGTTCAGTGATAATAATAACTTACTATATGGCTGTAATATTATATCACTGTATGGTGGTAATATTCACTTATTGTATGGTAGAAATATAAAATGTCAGCATGGAGGTATTATTCACTCCCTGTATGGTTATAATATTCAATCATAGTTTGGTGGTAATTTTCAGTCTTAGGATGAAGGTTATATTAACTTACTATATGATGGTAGTATTTAGTTACTGTATGGTGGTGGTAATAAAAAGTCTCAGTATGGTTGCAATATTTAGTCACTGTATGGTTTTAATAATCATTTACTGTATGGTGGTAATATTTACTTATTACTAAGAACCTCACTATTGTAAGTAGATTCAGCAGCGATGCATATTTATTTATATATGGTGTTTAGGTGGCATTAGTGTTCTCAGAGATCTGTCGCCATTTTTGGATATCGTATTGTTTGCAGTCTTAGCCTTCCTTGTACCTGTATACACGTTTTGTTTCATTTTGTTGGAATGTGCTGATCAAAATTTGTTGTCTGTTATGTATTGCATATATGTGGGGTTAGTGACTCCATTGTTGCTCTTGCACTCCTCCCATTCTGCCCTGGGTGATTTTACTTAGTTTAATACCGGTTCCTACCACCCCAAGTATATAGAGGCTTAGTCCCAGTTCTGGGTGTATGAGCAGCGTCGGGACCCACCTTATAGAGGTCATCTTGTCGTGGCAGGTGGGTTCACACAATTTGATCAAAATGTGCGCTAAGAACCTCCCTATTGTCAGTAGATTCAGCAGCAATACATATTTATTTATAGTGTTTAGGTGGCATAAGTATTCGCAGAGTGCTGTCGTCATTTTGGATAGATAGATAGATAGATAGATAGATAGATAGATAGATAGATAGATAGATAGATAGATAGATAGATAGATAGATAGATAGATAGATAGATAGATAGATAGATAGATAGATAGATAGATAGATAGATAGATAGATAGAATTGAAGTAATGTTTGTAATGAGAATATTTCCTTTAGTATTTAGTTGAATGTGCAATGAAATTTGGAACAGATTGGGACGTACTTTAGAAACCGGGGTCCACTTCATCACATTAGATGATTTCTTCTGTTAAAAATTTGTAACGCAAGGACACACGTATAACAGAGTCCACATCTAAATATGAATTAAATCACTTTATTATCACAATACAAGATACAAAAAAGTATAAAGCAAACAGACATAATCTAAAAACACTTAAAAATTCACAAATGTGTGCTGGACCCTAGTCCTGGCACCTGGTTACGCCACATGACTATCACTCATGGGAAAAAGACTGATTATATAGCGTACACCACCGATCAGATAGAAAACAATGTATGAGATATGCCTCCCGGGTTAAAATACCCCTAAGTATACAAACATGTCTCCCTACAACGATGTATGAAGTTAAAAGCCCCTATGACAATGAAAGGTACCAAACAAATGTATATACAATGTACTAATAAAACCATACCGAAGAAAAAGAGCTATAGCGTCTGAGTATGCAAGAATATATAAATTTTATTAATAGAAAATAACATACATTTAAAAACACATCATAAGAAGACTCTAGTACTAATACCGTGGTACACAATACAGCACAGGACAAAATTAGACAACGGAGTGGTATATTAGGGCAGACCCGTATTCACTACCCATACAATAAAGTATATAGAGTATCTCATCTAAGTGGGTCATATACTGATGATTCTCAAAGTCCTAATGTTTATGTGGCAACAATGGATAAATACCTGGCCAAAATATAGTGACATAGAGAAAATCAGTAATTGTATGGTGAGCAGTTATAGTGATGCTGTCTTACCCATTAAAAAGTGAGAGTCTCACGACATGTCCGTGCTGAGAGGTCCACAGTACAACCCCAACGCGCGTTTCGCTATCTTTGGTTGCTTCCTCCCATGTAGATAGTGCCATGCAGCCCCCCACCTCCTCCTTGTAGACAGTGCCCCCTCCAAAAAGCAATTGTACTCACCTGGGCCCCGTTCCCACGACAAACTAATCTGCTCCCCGACGGGATCCTTGCTTAGGTTGGCGTGATCCTGTAGCCTAGTACAGAGTTTCCCAACCTTTTTGGAGTTGAGACACTCCTGAAAAAAATAATTTATGGCACCCCTACCAAAAATTGTTTCGAGAAAGACAGAAAATGGCTAAAAACAAGCACTACACTCGTTGTAAGGCAGATTTTGAATTGATAACGTAATTTGAAGGGTTTTTTTAAGCCGTTGAAGCTAATGCAAAAGACGCAGGCAAAAAAGCTCTAAACGAGCTCAGGTATTTTCTGCCTCCTATTAATTTCAATTGGAGGTCAGAGGTGGAAACCACTTGAAGGCCATCAGCCCGCCACTCACAGTAAAATAACCATCAGCCCCCCACTCATAGTAAAATGGCCATCAGCCCACCACTCATAGTAAAATGAACATCAGCCCCCACTCACAGTAAAATGGCCATCAGCCCAACACCCACAGTAAAATGACCATCAGCCTGCCACTCACAGATTCCCTCTATAGATAGTGCCACACAGCCCCCTTGTAGGTAGTGCCACACAGCCCCCTTGTAGGTAGTACCACACAGCCCCCTTGTAGGTAGTGTCACACAGCCCCCTTGTAGGTAGTGCCACACAGCCCCCTTGCAGGTAGTGCCACACAGCCCCCTTGCAGGTAGTGCCACACAGCCCCCTTGCAGGTAGTGCCACAAACCCCCCTTGTAGGTAGTGCCACACAGCCCCCTTGTAGGTAGAGCCACCCAGCCCCCTTGTAGGTAGTGCCACACAGCCCTCTTGTAGGTAGTGCCACACAGTCCCCTTGTAGGTAGTGCCAGACCCCCCCCTGTAGGTAGTGTCACACAGCCCCCTTGTAGGTAGTGCCACACAGCCCCCTTGCAGGTAGTGCCACACAGCCCCATTGTAGGTAGTGCCACAAACCCCCCTTGTAGGTAGTGCCACACAGCCCCCTTGTAGGTAGAGCCACACAGCCCTCTTGTAGGTAGTGCCACACAGTCCCCTTGTAGGTAGTGCCAGACCCCCCCTGTAGGTAGTGTCACACAGCCCCCTTGTAGGTAGTGCCACACAGCCCCCTTGTAGGTAATGCCACACAGCTCCCTTGTAGGTAGTGCCACACACACCCCTGTAGGTAGTGCCACACAGCCCCCTTGTAGGTAGAGCCACACAGCCCCCTTGTAGGTAGTGTCACACCCCCTTGTAGGTAGTGTTCCTGTAGATAGCACCAGTGTAGCTCCCGGAAGGAGCGGAATCCCCCTGTGGCTGGGCATTCCGCTCCTGGACAGAGCACTTGATGTCTCTGTCCATATATGGACAGTGACATCATGGGCTTCTCCCGGAGTGGAATCCCCAGCCATAGCATCGGGGATTGCACTCTAGGAAAAGCCCCTGACGTCTATGTCCATTTATGTATAGTGACGTCAAGGGCTTCTCCTGGAGTGGAATCCCTGGTCACAGCGTTGGCAATGCCGTGGATGGGGATTCCGCTTCAGGAGTTGCCCCTGATGTCACTGTCCATATATGTAAGCGCTCCATCCAGGAGCGGAATACCCAGCCACACGAGCATTCCGCTCCTTCAGGGAGCTACAGTGGCGCTAGTAGATAGCAGAGAAGGGAGATACCTCCCTGCTATGCTATAGTATTCAATAATTCTTTTGTCCTAAGGAAGCAGATACTATTGAATGTGGTGTCGCTCCGAATGTAGCAGCTGCAGCGGCTGCTAGTGGTGTCGACGGCCATGGTGGGCCCCGTCATGCCCTCATGCCCGGTGTAGCCGCTATGGTTGCTTTAGTGGTAGCGACGCCACTGAGAGAAGAAGCACCCGTCCAGAAAGGCAGCTGCTGAGTCGCCGGGCCAGGCGCCCTTCTGAAACACAAGCAGGGGAAGGGAGCCAGCGCAGGGCCCTCTTTCACCTGTTGGAGTTACATAGTTACATAGTTAGTACGGCTGAAAAAAGACACATGTCCATCAAGTTCAACCAAGGGACGGGAAAAGGGAAGGAAAAATTTCTACACATAGGAGTTAATACTTTTTTGTTCTAGGAAATTATCTAACCCTTTTTTAAAGCCATCTACTGTCCCTGCTGTGACCAGCTCCTGCGGTAGGCTATTCCATAGATTCACAGTTCTCACGGTAAAGAAGGCTTGTCGCCTCTGCAGGTTGAACCTTTTTTTCTCCAGACGGAGGGAGTGCCCCCTTGTTTTTTGAGTGGGTTTTACAAGGAACAGGATTTCACCATATTTTTTGTATGTGCCATTAATATATTTATATAAGTTAATCATGTCCCCCCTTAGTCGTCTTTTTTCAAGGCTAACTAGGTTTAATTCTTTTAATCTTTCCTCATAACTTAAATTCTCCATGCCCCTAATTAGCTTCGTTGCTCTTCTTTGTATTTTTTCCAACTCCAGGGCATCTTTTCTATGAACTGGAGCCCAGAACTGAACTGCATATTCTAGATGAGGCCTCACCAATGCTTTGTAAAGTGCCAATATTACATCCCTGTCCCGTGAGTCCATGCCTCTTTTAATACACGACAATATCCTGCTGGCCTTTGAAGCAGCTGATTGACACTGCATGCTGTTATTGAGTTTATGATTTACAAGTACACCTAGATCCTTCTCAACAAGTGAATCCGCCAGTGTAGCTCCCCCTAGGACATATGATGCATGCAGGTTGTTGGTACTCAGATGCATAACTTTACATTTATCTACATTAAACTTCATCTGCCAAGTGGATGCCCAAACACTTAGTTTGTTTAAATCTGCCTGCAATTCACAAACATCTTCCATAGTCTGAACTATATTGCATAGCTTGGTGTCATCTGCAAAAATAGAAATAGTGCTATTAATCCCATCCTCTATATCAGGGGTCAGGAACCTTTTTGGCTAAGAGAGCCGTAAACGCCACATATTTTGAAATATAATTCCGCGAGAGCCGTACAATATGTTTAAAGGGCCATTGACAGATCTTTGCCCTGATAGTGGTCCTTTAAATCAGTTTCTTATGCCCACAAGAGATTAATTTAAAGCCCCCAAGAGTGTAATATGGGTGGCAGATGTTTTTTAAGGCCATATTTTTTATTTTTTTTTGGGGGGGGGCTATATAATGGATTATGTGGGATTATTTTCAGGGGTGAAGTGGGAAGGGGGGGTTGGTGGGACACACTGTATTACACAGCCCCTTTATTGATGCAGCTCACTGCTGCTGACCATGAGGCTGTGTAACAATTTCCATGTTATAATGTTCACATTCAAAGCAGCAGCACAGCCAGGGGTTTCTGGAACGTCCAAGGGAGACACAAGGGAGGAGGCAGATGCCGCTTCACTAGGGGACGCTACGGCTGCTATAGCGGTATTTACGCCACTGCGCATAGGTTTGTACGGCGTAAAACTACAGCTCCCAGCATGGCCGAAACAATGATAAGGATATGCTGGGAGATGCGGTTTCACAAAAAAAAACATACCACCATCATCTCGCTGCAGATCATACAGTGACTACATTACTGATTAGAGGCAGAATAAACATTTACATTAAGTGACTCACCGGTGACGTCTCAGATTCTAGTTCTTTTCTTCTCCCTCCGGTTCAGACATCTATGATGGATTTCTCCCGGCCATGAGCCACTTCTGCAGTTTTCCGTTTAGATGTCTTCAGCTTCTCACTTTTAAAACATTTCTGCACCTGTAAACAAAGTTACAATTCTCAACACATCTAAATATAACTGTCTCACACACACACACACACACACACACACCGTGCCCCCTGTAGATAGTGCCCCCTGTAGATAGTGCCCCCTGTAGATAGTGACCTACATAGAAGCCCCTGTAGATAGTGCCCACATATGGACTCCAGAGCTGCAAGGCAATAGTGCTAACCACTGAGCCACCGTGCTGCCCTACATATAGCTTCCCCTATAGTTAGTGCTCCACGTATAGCCCACCTCTGTAGATATTGTCCCACATATAGCCCACCCCTGTAGACTGTGCACTACATATAGCCACCCTGTTGCTAGTGCCCCACAGGTAACCCACCCCTGTATATAGTGTCCCACACATAGCCCACCCCTATAGAAAGTACCCTAAAAAATAGCTCCCCTATAGATAGTGCTCTACATATAGCCCACCCCTGTATAGTGTCTCACATATACTGCCCCACATATAGACCCCCCTGTAGATAGTGGCCCACACCCCCACATATAGACCCCCCTGTAGCTACTGCCCCACATATAGACCCCCCTGTAGCTACTGCCCCACATATAGACCCCCCTATATATAATAGCCCACATAAAGACGAACCCCCCCCCCTGTAGATAGACCCCCCCCCCCACTATAGATAATGCCATTCACATTTTTCTGAGGAAAAAAATATATAAAGTTGACATACTCACATTCTCCGGTTCCCACGCTGTTCACTGGCGATGCAGACATGCTCTCTTCTGAGCATGTCTGCAGGAGCTGAATGAGCGTCCTTCAATGACGCTGATTGGCGGGGCAGAATGACTTGCCCCGCCAATCAGCACCTTCCAAGCATGGAAGCGGCGCGATGATGTCATCGCGCCGCTAGCCAATCAGTGTCATTGTAAGGCACTGGATGGTCAGGCACGGAACATGCCCGGCCATTCAGCGCTAATACATGTATTTGGCTGCCGCTAGCACCGGGGCCCCCTCCGGTGCTAGCGACACCTACAGGCATGAGAGTGCCTGTGTAAGGCTCGGCGGCGCGGGCCCCACAGTAGCGGTGCTACCCCTGTAGCAGCCATAACGGCTGCTAGCGGCGCCACCGGGCATTTGGGAGGGCGTGTCGGCTGGCGGCACGGGCCCCCTCAAGCCCCGGGCCCCGTAGCAGCCGCTACTGCTGCTACCGCGGTAGTTACGCCACTGGGTAGGAGCCCTGTCTGCGAGCCAGATACGGCCATCAAAAGAGCCATATCTGGCTCGCGAGCCATAGGTTCCCGACCCCTGCTCTATATCATTAATAAATAAGTTGAATAATAGTGGTCCCAGCACTGAACCCTGGGGTACACCACTTATTACCGGGGACCATTCAGAGTAGGAATCATTGACCACAACTCTCTGGATACGGTCCTTGAGCCAATTCTCAATCCAATTACAAACTATATTTTCTAAACCTATAGTCCTTAATTTACCCATTAGGCGTCTATCGGGGACAGTGTCAAATGCCTTTGCAAAGTCCAAAAACACTATATCCACAGCGGCCCCTCTGTCTAGACTTCTGCTCACCTCTTCATAAAAACAAATCAGGTTAGTTTGACAACTTCTGTCCTTAGTAAAACCGTGCTGGCTGTCACTTATAATGCTATTTATTGTCACATAATGCTGTATATAGTCCCTCAATAGCCCCTCAAACATTTTCCCCACGATGGATGTTAAGCTTACTGGTCTATAATTACCCGGGGAAGACCTAGAGCCCTTTTTGAAAATCGGCACCACATTTGCGCTGCGCCAGTCCCTTGGCACTATACCAGTCACTAGAGATTCTCTGAATATTATGAAAAGGGGGACAGAAATAACTGAACTAAGCTCTTTAAGAATTCTAGGGTGTAACCCATCTGGTCCCGGGGCCTTGTGCACATTTATTTTATTTAATTTAGCTTGGACCATGTCTACATTCATCCAATTCAGTATATCAACTGATATATTAACAGCACTGGCAGCGGCTACATCAGCTGTTCTTTCTTCTGTTTTATATACAGAGCTAAAGAACCCATTTAGTAACTCTGCGTTCTCTTGATCCCCTGTGACCAACTCCCCATTACCATTATCTAGGGGTCCTACATGTTCAGACCTTGGCTTTTTAGCATTTATATACTTGAAGAATTTTTTGGGATTTGTTTTACTATCCTTGGCCACCTGCCTTTCATTTTGTATTTTTGCTAATTTTATTACCTTTTTACAGATTTTATTAAGCTCTTTATATTTTACAAAGGCTACAGCTGTACCCTCAGATTTGTATTTTTTAAATGCCCTTTTTTTGTCATGTATTGCCCCTTTCACAGAAGGTGTAAGCCATGTGGGGTTTAATTTGAGTTGTTTATACTTGTTACCTATAGGAATAAATTTTGCAATATAATAACTCAAAATTAACCCAAGAAAATATGATCGACTGAGGCACATAAGGTTTTAGAGAAATATACAAATTTTATTAAATAAAAACATGAAACAATTAAAAAATGGAATAGGGAATGAGTCACTCAATAAAAAAGACGTCAAATCAATCAAAGACCGGATATGGATGTTACGTAAATATGTAAACAGTATACATGTTTTAAAGCAGCAAAAGAGAATGTGTTTGTTCTCATACAGAGCTGTGTCTGATAGAGCCGAGGCAAATTGTGACAAAAATGTATCTAATAAGATCCAACAAAGGTATGTAATCCGACACACATGTGTTAAGTATGTGGAGATGTTAAATACAAGCGTGGTAGTTTCTGGATAGGCGTAAAGAGTTAATATGAACCACAGCCAGTGATGTACATGCTAAGAGACAGTGCTGGAATGCCAATTGCACCTAGGCTCAAAAAGTAACCGGAAAGGACAAATACGGCTCAATAGCAGCTGCTAAACCAAGAAGGAATATGGAACATACCGGTAGACATAATGGAGGCGTGGAAGAGACGTCTATAACCGACGCGCGTTTCGGCACCTGCCTTCGTCCGGGGTTAGGGTCCAACTACTTATGCCCACCCATATATAGTGCATAGAACAGGTGTGAAGAGGTTTGAAAATGAGAGAGAAGGAGGAGGCAAGCCCGGATTAAGGGAATCGGCGTCTGATGTGGGGTACAAAGATGGCGCTGCCCCAGTTCCGGTAGCGCGTCATCGGAGAGGATGTGAGGCGGCGGTGACTGACCACGCCCCCCCACATCCTACTCCAATTGCAGACAGCGGTCGGAAGAGGTCAGGGCCACTCCCCCCCGGGAACATTCATTAAAGATGTAATAGACATCAGCGCACAACCAGACATCATATGTATGCCAAGGAAAAGAAAAGACAAGACAAGACAAAAAGTCTCAGTGAGGATGGTATAGGGACAATGTATCTAACCGAGGATAGAACGATAAGTGAGAAGTAGTGTAGTGAATTGCCTCAATATTTTGAATAACTCAAAGTAGATTTGAAAATCTCCCATTTATCATTTGTTCCATTATTTGACATTAGTTCTTCCCAGTCTATATCCTGAATTGCCGCCCTCATCCTGGGGAAATTGGCTTTCTTAAAATTAAATGTTTTTGCCCTCCCAGCCTGCGTATGTTTTTTACAGTATAGGTAAAATGTAACTATATTGTGATCACTGTTACCGAGGTTTTCACGAACATTGACATTCCCAACAAGATCTGCATTATTAGAAATGACAAGATCCAACAGAGCTTCACCTCTAGTCGGGTCTTCCACAAACTGGCCCATAAAATTTTCCTGCAACAGGTTGAGGAAATGTTTCCCTTTTGCAGTTGAAGCTGAACCATGACACAAATTAATATCCCGGAAATTAAAATCACTACAGTACCCGCCTGTGCAGCCCGCTCCATCTGTTTATATAGCTGAACTTCCATCTCCTCAGTTATATTGGGGGGTCTATAAATTACACCAAAAGTAATTTTTTCAGTGTTTACCTCCCTTTCTAGTTCCACCCACAAGGTTTCAACCTCCTCACAGTATTCACCCACTATTGTCTCTTTCACACTCGCCTTCATATCATTTCTCACATACAGACATACACCACCACCTTTCCTATTTGTCCTGTCTTTACGAAAAAGTGTAAAACCCTGTAGATTTACAGCCCAGTCATGTGAAGAGTCCAGCCATGTTTCAGCAACACCAACTATATCTATATTTTCTTCCAGTATCAAGGCCACCAGCTCCCCCATTTTGCTTGCTAGACTTCTGGCATTTGTGAACATACACTTTAACTTGCCTGTCAGTTTTTCACTTTTATCAGAAATGTGATTTGACATTATTTGGGCATTTTTATTTACACTGCTGTTTTGTAACGAAAGGATCTCCTTATCTTGTTGTCTAGTCCTCTCCCCACATTCTGTTTCTCCCCCCACCAATATAGTCTGACCCCTCTCTAACCTGGCTACCCCTTTTTTTTCTACATTGACCTCCCTCCTCAGCCCTAGTTTAAATACTCCACCACCCCAGCTAGAATTCTCTCCCCCAGCACAGCGGACCCCCTTCCATTTAGGTGCAAATCATCTGCAGAATACAGTTTGTACCCCAATGAAAAGTCAGCCCAGTGCTCTAGGAACCCAAAGCCTTCTCCTCTACACCAAGACTTCAGCCATGCATTTAACTCCCTGAGCTCCCGCTGTCTTTCCTGTGATGCGCATGGCACAGGCAGTATTCCTGAGAATACTACTTTGGAGGTCCTTCCCTTCAGCTTGTATCCTAGTTCTTTAAAATGATTCTTAAGGCTCCTCCACCTACCATTTATTCTGTCGTTGGTACCGACATGGACCACGACAGCTGGATCATCACCAGCCCCTCCCAGCAATTTTTCCACCCGTTCCACCACATGCCGAACCCTGGCACCAGGGAGACAGCAAACCATTCGGTTGAGGTGGTCTTGGCGACAAATAATTCTATCCGTCTTCCTGATTATAGAATCCCCTACGACTATCAATTGTCTTGGCTTACCTGCATTACCATCCCGCCGACTACTAGCTGGGCTGTTCTCCCGGCTGTTAGGGAGATCAGTATCCACTAGGGCTGCCATTTCTGAGACTGACACCCTCGCATCATCACCCAACTTGGCAATTTTGCCTGGAATGTCAGAAACCGGATTGGCCTTCCTTTTCTTTGACCCCTTTCTACTGCCCCTAACTACATTAACCCAGCTACTTACCTGATCCTGCTCACCCATGTCTTCACCCTCCAGTTCTAACCCACTAACTGCATGCTCCGTGAGCAGCATGCTTCGCTCAAGATTGTCTATCCTCCTCAGTGTTGCATTTTGCTCCTCCAGATCTCTAATACGAGCTTCCAGGTGACCAACATGCTCACATCTGCCACAGAGATATTCACCCTGGAACTCCGGCTCCAGTCGTGCATACATATGGCAAACTGTGCACTGTGCAGTGGCACAGGTTGCACACCCCTAAGGCTGGCCCTGAGCACAAGTCCTGATGAATGGAATGGTGTCTCGCTGTCCTGTATCAGATAAACCACAGTCGATGATCTACAAACCTAGAACCAGTGTTCGGACAACATCACACATCTCCAATAGTATCCACTAAAGGATTTTTTATCTGTCAAACAACATCGCCCCATGCACACGACCATAAAACCGCGGACCGTAACACGGTCCGCGGTTTCAGGGACCCATTCACTTCTATTAGCCGTGGACACCTTTCCGTACCACTACGGATGGGTGTCCATGCCATATAACTGTGCCGGGAATTATGGAGTATGTCAGTTTTTTCGTGTTTTACAGGCCGTGCTCCCATACTTTGTATGGGAGCACTGCCTGAAAGTGCGGGTGGCCGTCAGTAGAAGGCCGGGCCCGGAATCGTGGCCCGCGATTACCGGCATGGTCGTGTGCATGGAGCCTAAGACATTTCAATAAAAACTATTTTTATCCATATACAAAATATATAATAAGTAGAATATATAAAGTGTACATTCATTCAGAATATATCCCCCAACTATTACAGATCCCAATCTATCACGGAAACTGAAGAGACTGGTTCACCACACCACTAAGATCCATCAGCGTCCAACAGACGCCACTGCGCATGACAAAAGGTCATTACGGATGTCAAGACAACCACTACGGGAACTAACAGAAAAAATTGGAGACAGTCGCATCCCATAATATCCCCCACAGCAAATGGTATCAATATTCAATGCCTTAAAACCATTGTAACTAAGGAAAATCCTACATCACATGGTATGACAATAATATGTATTAGGGGCACTGTAACTCAGCAACCAAGGTCACATGACATGTAAGCACCAATCAGTGCTCAAGCAGCAGGTTCGGACCGCATAGCAACCAATCGTATACAAAACACTCATACTCTGTCCAATTATTACTTAATATTACCTAGCCTTATGATAGAGATCCTGGTCCAAGGGAAAAAAACTTTGATCATTGCGGCACTCCTCCCATTCGTGAGTGAAGCGACAACAACAAAGTTGTGCCCGAAATATGTTCCACCCATAACCGGTAGAAGCATACTCAGTGCGACCCTCCAACGACCATCTACACCCCAAAGGCGCAGTTGATCACATATTAATACATTCATAGTTGTTGTGCACCTTATCTGAAGGACTCCTCTGTAAGTAACATGGCCCATACATATAAGAGAACAGGGCAAAAAAACGGGGAAGAAAGAGAGGCAACTGTCTCCATATTTGACATAAAGTATTTATTTCTGGTTCTCGACCACCCAGCGTATATATACGGCTGGCGGACGAGGTCCTTAAAACCTGCGCCATAGTAATACTTCTTCCTGCTCTCATTTCTCCTGCTCACCCCCCTCCCCTAGACACACACAGAACCAGCAAGTAAAACTGCTGCGCCCCGAATATTATACCGAAAGTTTTGATCCTGGTATCATTTGAAAGCTAAGATTTTAGGTTTTAATATAATATCAAGTTAAGCTCTATCCTTCATAATTTTGTGGCAATCATTTAAAGTCAATATGTCCATGGCAGTGAAAGGGTTCATATACTCCTAATAACAGGGGTGCTCCCTTTGTGATCAGGAAAGATCTCATAGTAGGATATAAATTCCTCTTGGCTTCCATGTCAACCCATCAGTGACTACAGGTTATATTTCTGCTTCGTAGGAAGAATACAGACTGCCATGAATTAACTTTTTTTTTTTGCTGTTTTACCTACATTCCAGTTTATTTGTCTTTGTTCAGTATATAAAAAACTGTCAGCAGAACGATGGCTGCTGCTGACAGGTATTTTAATTGATGTATTTTTATACTAATTGTAGCATATATAAATAGCTGGGACAGCTCTATATCACAAGAACATTTGATGTTCATAAAATGCGAACATGTCATGCCTAACCTAAAACATCCAAATATTCTGATTGACTTGCATGTCTAATACATGCTCTAGGTATTCATGTGTTTGTGAGCCTGCATATTGGAAATGCTGATCCAATCAGACCTAGAGCCTATTTACAGCAATACACCCTTGTGCACTCAAAGTACTTAAAGAGGCTCTGTCACCACATTATAAGTGCCCTGTCTCCTACATAAGGAGATGGGCGCTGTAATGTAGGTGACAGTAATGCTTTTTATTTAAAAAAACGATCTTTTTTCACAAAGTTGGGAGCGATTTAAGTTTATGCTAATGAGCTTTCTTAATGCCCAAGTGGGCGTACTTTTACTTTCGCCCAAGTGGGCTTTGTACAGAGGAGTGCATGACGCTGACCAATCGGCATCATGCACTCCTCTCCATTCATTTACACTGCACTAGCGATATAGATATATCACTATGTGCAGCCTCATACACAAGCCCTAACATTACTACAGTGTCCTGATAATGAATACACATGAAATCCAGCCTGGACGTCATGTGTACTCAGAATCCTGACACTTCTGACTCTTTTTTGTGAGATTCCAGCAACGGATACGAAATCTCGCGAGATCACAGAGCTAAACGAGATTTGGTTTCACTTGCCGGAATCTCACAAAAGAAGAGTCAGAAGTGTCAGGATTCAGAGTACACATGACGTCCAGGCTGATGTGACTAGTGAAAATTGTGTCCCAAAAGTTTATTATTTTAAAAGTTATGATCTTTTTCTAAATATGCAAATGAGGCTAAACTAGACATGTGGATGTCAACAACAGCGATTCTCCTGAGGTGGAGCCTCCTCACAGCCTCGGACACTGTCCTATCAGCATGAAGCTGCTTCACACAGTGTGAGAGTCTGAGGCTGGAGGGAAGGGGGATCACTTTAAACAGCCATATCTCCGGCTGTGGACCACGTAGAACAGTGCTGGTGGCGTATGAAAAAGGAGATTCTAATCTTTCATATTACGCCAGGGTCGCAGTTCTAGCTATGACACAACCGGAGATATCACCAATTGAATACACAGTCGGGTATGGAAGCTGTATACTATATGATCCAGTGGCGTAACTACCGCCGTAGCAGCAGTAGCGGCTGCTACGGGGCCCGCGGCATGAGGGGGCCCGTGTCGCCCGCCGGCACGGGCCCCCACCATGGCCGGAGGCTCCGCTAGCAGCCGCTATGGCTGCTACAGCGGGACGCCACTGAACACTACGGCAGAGCAGGGAGGTATCTCCCCGCTCTGCCATTAACTGGTTCCCGACCGCTGGCTGTTATTTTTACGGCCAGCGGTCAGGGTCCTTAAAACCCGAGCCATAGACTTTCTACGGCTCGGGTTTTAACTTGCTGCCCGCGCGATCGGGCAGCTGAATGTCGGGTCTCCGGCTGTCAGTGACTGCCGGGGACCCTGAGGAGAGGATAGAAGCAGCTTTCGCTGCTTCTGTCTTCTCCGATGTCTTCTTACACATCGCTCAATGAACGCTGTGTATAGGAATAGAGACAGCAGCAGCGGCGCTGTCTCTATTCCTCCCGGTGATCATGTGACTGGTCACATGATCGCCGGGTGCCGTTAGTGGCAGACTGCTGCTGGGTCTAACTAGACCCAGCACAGCCCTATTAGTGACAATCGTCACTATGAGAGGGCTGATTTCCCCTGTAACTGGGGCTGCTGTGCAGCTCCAGTTACAGTGGAAAAACATGGTGTAAAAGAAAGAAAATATATAAAGTTCCCCAAAGGTCTTCTTTGACCTTTGGGGGACAGACCATAGTAATAAAAAAATAATAAAGTAAAGTGCAAAAAAAATTTAAATAATAAATACACATAAAATACCCACCCCAAAAAAAACGTTCCCCCCGCCAATCATTGTTGTAACGCTAGCGCTGACCCAATTACCCTAATATAGACATGTAATATATAAAAATTTACGGTAGACAATGCCGATCACAAATAAAAGGTCTATTTTAGGGTAAAACTATGTTATTACCAAAAAAAAAAATAGCTGAAATGTAAAAAAGCTTATTTTTTTACTATTATTTTCAAACTTTATGAATAAAAATTCTCAAATAGCAAAAAAGGTGTGTATAAAAACGATAAAAAATGAAACCTGCATGGTCTACGGAAAAAACGTCGCAAAAATCACGTCGTTAGCCCAACAAATAAAAAAGTTAGAGCCATTTAACTAACACGTGCTAAAAATGGCTAAACGGTGTCTGGTCCTGAAGGCGCAAAATAGAGCAAAAGACATGTACCCCCCCCCCCCCCCTCTCCACAGGACATGTATCCCCCTCTCCACAGGACATATATCCCCCTCTCCACAGGACATGTATCCCCTCTCCACAGGACATGTATCCCCTCTCCACAGGACATGTATCCCCCTCTCCACAGGACATGTATCCCCCTCTCCACAGGACATGTATCCCCCTCTCCACAGGACATGTATCCCCCTCTCCACAGGACATGTATCCCCTCTCCACAGGACATGTATCCCCTCTCCACAGGACATGTATCCCCTCTCCACAGGATATCCACAGGACATGTATCCCCTCTCCACAGGATCTCCACAGGACAGGGGATACATGTGTGATCGCTGGCAGGGATAGGGAGAACGGGGGACTGAAAGTCCCCTGAAGTTCTCCATCACAAACCTCAGACTTCCGGGGTCTGTGTCGGCAGCTCCATAGAAATGAATGGAGCGCCGGTCGTGCTTGTGCGCATTCGTGACCAGCGCTCCTTTCATTTTTATTGAGCTGCGCAGACGCCGGAAGTCAGAGGTTTGTCATGGAGAAGTTCAGGAGACTTTCAGTCCCCCGTTCTCCCTATCGCTGCCAGCGATCACACATGTATCCCCTATCCTGTGGAGAGGGGATACATGTATTTTGTAGGACACACTGTAGGTCGCATTTTTTTGGGAGGGGGGACGCTGTATGGCGCTCCCTACAGGGGGGGGGGAACGCTGTATGGCGTTCCCTACAGGGGGGGGGTGGCTGTATGGCGTTTCCTACAGGGAGGGAGCTGTATGGGGTTCCCTAAAGGGGGGGGCTGTATGGCGTTCTCTACAGGGGGGGGCTGTATGGCGTTCCCTACAGGGGGGGCTGTATGGCGTTCTCTACAGGGGGGGGGCTGTATGGCGTTCTCTACAGGGGGGGCTGTATGCCGTTCTCTGCAGGGGGGGCTGTATGCCGTTCTCTGCAGGGGGGCTGTATGGCGTTATCTACAGGGGGGCTGTATGGCATTATCTACAGGGGGGCTGTATGGCGTTCTCTACAGGGGGATGTATGGCGCTATCTACAGAGGGGGGGCTGTATGGCGTTATCTACAGGGGGGGGTGTAAAAAAGCCACTATCTACAAGGGGGGGGTTGTGTGACACCCAGGGGAGGGGGGGGGGGCCCAGTCAAAAGTTTGCTATGGGGCCCAGTCTTTCCTAGTTACGCCCCTGATATGATCACACTGTGTTGCTGGGCAGGGAAGGGGGAGAAGCTGTATGCTGATTGGACAGCGTCAAAACAGAAAACATTACACCGCCCAGAGAGAAAGGAAAGAGTCACCTCCTATTTGGCAAGTAAAGCCAAATTATCATATTTTGAAAAATGCTCATGACTTTGCAAATAATAAATGTTTTTGAAAAAAAATTACACTGTAGTTATCAGCATCATAGCGCCTATTAGATTAGTTAGGAGATAGGGAATTAATAAACTAGTGACCGATCCTCTTTAACCCCTTAACGCACCATGACGTAACTGTACGTCATGGTGAGCAGTAAGTTCGCGCACCTTGACGTACAGTTACGTCATTGCTTTGACAGTTAATCGCCGCGCGGCGCTACACCGCAGCGGCGGTTAACTGTGCAGGGTGTCAGCCCTGCTCTCCCCGTTGCCGATCAGCGGCCTGTCGCCGCTGATATCGGCAGTTAACCCCTTAATTGCGGCGCTCGATTTTGAACGCCACAATTAAGGTCTTTAGTGCCGATCGGCAGCCCCCATGTGAAATCACGGGGGCTGGCGATGGTACCCATGGCAACCGGACGCCAGACAATGGCTTCCGGGTTGCCATGTACAGAAGCCTATGAGGACCACCCCGAGGGTGGACGTCGTAGGCTTCCTGTCAGTGTGACTGTCACGTCACAATGACAGTTGAAATGCATTACACTACGTGTGTAGTGTAATGTATTCCAGCAGCGATCAGAGCTGCAAGTCTAAGTGTCCCCTAGTGGGACAAGTGAAAAAAGTAAAAAAAAGAATAAAAATGTTTTAAAAAAAGTGTAAAAATAAAAGTTAGAAGTGATATAAACAAGAACTGCTTTTTTTCCTATAATAAGTCTTTCATTATAGGAAAAAAAATGAGCACGTAAAAAAAAAGTACACATATTTGGTATCACCGCGTTCGTAACGACCCCAACTATAAAACTATAATATTATTTTTCCCGCACAGTGAACGCCGCAAAAAAAATAAACGAAAAACAATGCCAGAATCACTATTTTTTGGTCACCACCCCTCACAAAATATGTAATAAAAAGTGATCAAAAAGTCGCATGTACGCCAAAATTGTACCGATACAAACTACAACCCGTCCCGCAAAAAACAAGCCCTTACACAGCTTTTTTGACTGAAAAATAAAAAAGTTATGGCTCTCAGAATATGGTGACACAGAAAAGACATTATTTTCTAAATAAGTTATTTTATTGCGCAAACGCTGCAAAACATAAAAAAACGTATATACAAATGGTATCGCCGTAATCGTACCGACCCGCAGAATAAAGTATAATAGTCATTTATAGCCCAGGGTAAACGCTGTCAAAAATAAATAAAAATCATTGTCAGAATTGATGGTTTTTGGTCACCTTGCTTGCCGAAAAATTGAATAAAAAGTGATCAACAAAATCGCATGTACCCCAAAATGGTACCAATGAAAATTACAGATTTTCCCGCAACAAATAAGCCCTCACACGGCTCCGGTGGTGAAAAAATAAAAAAAGTTCCGGCTCCCAGATTATGGCGATGCAAAATGTGCAGAGCGTTCCAAAAGTGGATAAGATCGGGCACCATTTATCAGTGCGACACCGGCCACATATCTGTGGATTATTATTTATTTACCCCATTATTATACCCTCTTATTATGCCCCTGATGTACTCTGCCCAGCCTACATGTGCCCCAACATTATAAACTGAAATACCAGCAAAACGCCAGAGCTACTACCAAGCAAAATATGCGCTCCAAAAGCCAAATGGCGTCCCTCTCTTCTGAGCCCTACAGCGTGCCCAAACAGCCGTTTATGTCCACCGATATGGCATCGTACCAAAAAATGGTACCAATAAAAACGACAACTCGTCCCGCAAAAAATAAGCCCCCACACCGCTCTATTGACAGAAAAATAAAAAAGTAGTGGCTCTTGGAAAGCGGAGAGGAAAAACGAAAAAGCAAAACATGAATCAGTTCGTAAAGGGTTAATTACTTTCTAATGAAAAAACATTTATGAGCACATGTGGGGTATTGCCGTACTCGGGAGAAATTGCTTTACAAACGTTGGGGTGCATTTTCTCGTTTATCCTTTGTGAAATTGAAAAAATTCAACATTTCAGTGGAAATAATGTTGATATTAATTTTCACGGCCTAATTCTAATAAATTCTGCAAAAGACGTGTGGGGCCTAAATGCTCACAATACCCCTAGATAGATTCCTTAAGTGGTGTAGTTTCCCAAATGGGGTTACTTTTGGGGGGCTTCCACTGTTTCAGTCTCTCAGGGGCAAATTCGACATGACACCCAAAAACATTCCAGCTAAATTTGAGCTCCAAAAGCCAAATAGCGCTCCTTCCCTTCTAAGCCCCGGTGTGGGTCCAAACAGTAGTTTATTACCACATATGGGGTATTTACGTAATCAGGAGAAGTTGTTTTACAAATGTTGGGGCGCTTTTTCTCCTTTATTCCTTGTAAAAATTTTCATCTTCACATACTAATTCAAATAAATTTAGCAAAAAAACTGTGGGTTCAAAATGCTAACTATACCCATAGATAAATTCCTTGAGGGGTATCGTTTCCAAAATGGGGTCACTATTGGGGGGTTTCCACGGTTTTCTTCCCTCCAGTGCATTGCAAACGCGACACGGCACTGAAAACTATTCCAGCAAAATCAGAAATCCAAAATCCAAATGGTGCTCCTTCTCTTCTGAGGCCTGCTGTGGGTCCAAACAGCAATTTATTACCACATATGGGGTATTGCTATAATCGGAAGACATTGCTTTACATATGTTGGGGTGTTTTTTCTACTTTATTCCTTGTAAAAATTTAAAATTTCCTAATTTTTTCACAAAAAAAGTAGATTTTCACCTTCACATACTAATTCAAATAAATTTAGCAAAAAAACTGTGGGTTCAAAATGCTAACTATACCCATAGATAAATTCCTTGAGGGGTATAGTTTCCAAAATGGGGTCACTTTTGGGGTGTTTCCACTGTTTTGGCAGCACAAGGCCTCCTCACACCTGACATGGTACCTAAAATATATTCTAATAAAATAGAGGCCCAAAATCCACTAGGTGCTCCTTTGCTTCGGAGGCCTGTGTTTCAGTCCATGACCGCGCTAGGGCCACATGTGGGGTATTTCTAAAAACTGCAGAATCTGGGCAATAAATCTTGAGTTGCATTTCTTGGGTAAAACCTTCTGTGGTACAGAAAAAATTTATTACAAATGAATTTTTGAAGAAAAAAAATGAAATTTGTAAATTTCACCTCTACTTTGCTTTAATTCCTGTGAAACGCCTAAAGGGCTAAAACACTTTCTGAATGCTGTTTTGAATACTTTGATGGGTGCAGTTTTCAAAATGGGGTGATTTATGGTGACTTTCTAATATATAAGGCCCTCAAAGCCATTTCAGAACTGAACTGGTCCCTGAAAAAATAGCCTTTTGAAATTTTCTTGAAAATATGAGAAATTGCTGCTAAAGTTCTAAGCCTTGTAACGTCCTAGAAAAATAAAAGAATGTTCAAAAAACGACGCAAACATAAAGTAGACATATGGGAAATATAAACTAGTATGTATTTTGTGTGGTATTACTATCTGTTTTACAAGTAAATACATAAAAATTTAGAAAAATGCTAATTTTTGCTAATTTTCTCTAAATCTTGGCGTTTCTTACAAATAAATATTGAATTTAATGACAAAATTTTTTCAGTATCATAAAGTACAACATGTCACGAGAAAACAATCCCAGAATCGCTTGGATAGGTAAAAGCATTCTGGAGTTATTACCACATAAAGTGACACATGTCAGATTGGCAAAAATGGGGCTGGTCCTGAAGGCCAAAACAGGCTTAGTCACTAAGGGGTTAAACGAGATTTTTCTCTCTGCATGTAAAAGGGTGAAAGAGACATTTTTCAAAGATGCTGGATTTTTACATTTGCTGAACAAATAGCCAAGGTGGAGCTTCACTTTAAATGATACTATCCAAAGTTGTTTTTGAATATTATTGTGGTGATTTAATAGTAGACTATCTGCCATATTGATCCGTCTGCAAATCCTTTTGTACATTCTATCAAAGGTCTGTTTGCAAAGTGTCAGGGCCCACAGTGCAAAGTTCATGGTAGACTGAGAGAACTTCGCAATATTAGATTCTTAGTAGTTCTGCTCAAAATCAAAACCCAGCTTAAAACATTATCAGGTCCCGACCCAATTCCCACTCACAGGGGTACTGGAAGTTCAGGTCTCAGGCACCTCTTGTAGGGGTCCACGCACTGTAGCGCTTCTGTAGTTGTCCGGTGACATGGAAAAAACAAGGTGATTACTGAGGAACCAAATAGCATTTCTGTAGGGACAAAACCAATGTGAGGACCCAAACAAAGAGCATCCCAGATCTAAGTTTCTTGAACTGCTGATTCCTATGAAGGGTGGAATTATTCAATTTTATTTTATTCTTACTATAGTTTTTTATATAATTTTTAAGAAAAAAAATGTTTTAAAATAGTATTCTTATCCTATAAATTGAAGACATATCGCTAGGAAATGGCATCACTTTATGATCAGTGGGGGGTCCAACCTCTGGGACCCCCACCGATCCCAAGAATGAAGGAGCTGCAGCACTGATTTAGTTCTGCATCCCCTCCACTGTTTTTCCCTGCACAACGGCCCCCCTACACAGCTGGGTGGCCAGGAGCGCCACTGTGCAGGCAAAACTTATAATGCACTAAATCAGCACTGTGGCCTCTTCATTCTCAGGATCGGCGGAGGTCCCAGAGGTTGGATCCCTACTGATCCTAAAGTGATGACATATCCTATCTAGATGCAATCAATTTATGAGATGGGAATAACCCTTAACACAACTTTAAGCTTTAAAGGAAACCCACCTTTAAATGATCACAGTGACGTATCAAAAAATAATATGTGTGATGAAGGACAGAATCAAGACCCAGCGGCATTGCCCTGTTGGGACCCCCGACATCCTCCTTACCCATTAAACCCAGCTGCAGAGGTGGCCAGAGGGTGCTCTGGGAGCTATAATTCATTGTGTCATTTGTTTGGCTTGGCCCTTTGATGCAATGTTGACTAGCATATCGTGCCCTTCACAGCACATGGATGGCTGCGCAACATTACCCGGTGAACGAGACCTGGACAAATCAGCGTGAAGTGGCCAGGGCTCATTGTCCTGTTCTCAGATGATCGGCCTTCTATTTGTGCCCCCTGCAACCTCTGCACGTGTCCACGTGGCGAAGTTATTTAAGCTGGGATCTGATCCACATCCTCCATCTATTGTCTGGAAAAGGCCTCTTTCAGCCTGTATAGTGACCTTGAACCCCATCTTAACATTCTGGGGGCAGTGGTTCCACACCCTCTTATGGGCCCAATGGTGGCAGAAATCCTCTGTATTTTGCCCTTGAAGTGGCCATATTTGGACTTCTGCCAGCTGGGAAGTGAACCTTGACGTCCCCTCTCATGTAACAAACAGCACCCCCCCCCCCCATAGTACATGGCGGATCTGAACTGGCACACCACTGCCAGCCATCTTGATGT
Organism: Rhinoderma darwinii; assembly: GCF_050947455.1. NCBI lineage: Eukaryota > Metazoa > Chordata > Amphibia > Anura > Rhinodermatidae > Rhinoderma > Rhinoderma darwinii. The sequence continues at coordinate 402,473,368 of NC_134689.1, read as the reverse complement.
CTGTTAACCACCAGGTCACAAATAATCTGGACCAAAAACTTCTGACCATCCCTGGTTTGCCCCTGATTATGGATTTTCACTTATTTTTGGTTGGACATTGTCTGCTTATGGACTCTCAAGTTGACCACAACAGCCTATTGCGTATGGGTAATTTTTAAGTCTACTGGTCCACTAGCGGGCACCCCTCCTTGCTTCACAAATCTCAGCTGACTACTTATTGCTCATGTCCACTCTCTTTTGATTGCATTACGGACTATCACCCTATCAGTGTACACAATATGGGGCCTGGTCGTTTAAACAACGATGTCGTTAATAAACTTGAGTGTTTCAGACGGTCGGAGGCAGCTTTCACTACTCCTGTTTTCTCAGAGGATTTACCTGCCTTAGACTCAGAGGCTCCAACCACCTACTTGGAATCTAAGCCAGAAACACAGAAAGTCCTGCTGGCTAAACAGCCAGATGGCTCTTATCACCAGAATAAATAAGATCAAAATTGATATTTCTATGTTACTTCAATATGCTTAGCGAACCAGCGATATGGAGAATCATCAAAATCCTATCAACACACCCTCACAGATGTCATTTCTCCACCTGTGAGGTGACACCAACACATGGAAGATTAGGAAAACTGGCTTTGTACGTGCAACCTACATTTTGTGGGACTCCCGGAAAGGTCGGAGGGTTCCAACCCAATTACATTCCTGGAAGATCTGCTTATGAAAACTTATGGACACGAAAGCTTCTCAGCTATGTTTGTGGTGGAGAGGGGCCATAGTATCTAAGCCCCCTCCCCTGGAGCTCTCCTATGTATATTTATTGCTAAGTTCCTGAGTTATTGGGACAGGGATCCAGTCAAGTGGCTTGCTCGTGATTGAGGAACCCTGTAGTTGGATAATACCAAAATCCAGGCGTTCCCGGATTTCTCCATGGAACTACATAAAAAAACAATGGTGCGTTTATAGTATTTTACGTGTATTGTGCATCCAAACTAGGTGTATATTCCTGAGTAACACATGGTAAAGTTTATTTTGTTTTTGTGGGATAATGGCTAGGAATGATCTTTTTGTCACCTGGAATGTGAGGGGACTCAATGCCAAGGTTAAACTTTCTTTGTTTTTTTCATATTAAAAAACTAAAAAGTTTCATGTTTTTTGTATCCAAGAAACACACATGGAAGGCGAGCAGCTTGGATGGCTGCGTAGACCTTAGGTTGGATCGGCCTATCATTCCACCTTTACTTTTAATGCCAGGGGAATCTCTGTTTTATATGTAAATCTGTAGCATTTGAACACATAGAGTTGGACACCGACAAAGTGGGCAGCTATGTCATTGTTCACGCACTTCTGTGTGGTGCGCCTATTATAATAGTAGGTGTCTATGTGTCGTCTCACTTCCAAAATAGTCTCCTGCAGCCAATAGTTAACTTTATGATGACTCATCCAGGTATTCCTACTGTGTGGCTGGGAAAATAATAAGTAATTTGCAATAGGTTCCTAAATTTCATGTCCACTGCCTTGACAGTCCCCACCTCCTCCTCGTCCACTCCCTTTCATACTTTGGCAGGGGGACTGGGGATGAAGGATGCATGGAGACATCTTCACCGGGACACCAGGGTATCTTCTTGTTTCTCGGCTTCCAATGACTCCATGTCCCGCATAGATTTATTTTTTGGAAACAGATCTGTACTTTCCCTTTTGCCTGGCGCTTCCTATCTGCCCTATTCTATCTCTGACCATAACCCGCTACCTGTAATAATCTCCCTGAGCTCTTGGAAGTTGAATTCCTTCTGGCTTACTTTTCTTCCACCCATACTTAATTGATGGTCTACCTTTTTCTCTTACTCAGGCTTCGGACTGTCCTACTAAATTGTTGGGATGCATTTAAGGCTTTCGCTAGGGCGATTATGTCCTGTGCTATTCATGCGGGGCCGGACCTCTAATGAGTACTCTTTAGAATATGACACTCTGCATGTGGAATTAACTTACATCCAACATCCGTCCCCGGAATCTAAGTTGGATTGGCTATCGAAACAGAAGGCCTTTGCTGATCTTATGGCTGACAAGACTAAATGTAACCAATTCTTCCTTGGACAAGGATACTATGAGCATGGGGATCATTATGACACACTTTTGACCCATTTGGCCAAGGTGGATTTAGCGTGTCGTGGAAATCAATGGCTCAAAATATATTAGACTGAAATTTATACGAGTCCAAACAGACTCTCAAGGCCAGGCCCCATTATCCAGTATCCTAATTAGGATATTTCACCGATATATATCGAGAGAGGAGAAGAAAACACACAGACGCTGCTGATATGCTCAAAATGCTCCTCTGAAGGATTTATTACCAGGCTCAAACTGTTAGACTGAAATTCAGAAGGGGTGTAGACTTGAGGTTAACCAATCACAGACAATGTGACAATATTTGCTATTCAGTAAAAAGCATACAATAAAATACATCCCAGATACATCATTATAATTCTTCACACATTAGGTTTACAGGTTTCTTATCTCTCTTGGACAGAATATTCTCGTGGAGATGGGGGAGACCTTCCCTCTGTCACACTTGACACCCTCCCATCTCCCTCCCTGTCCCTTCTCTACAAACTTCGCATGGGAACCAAGGTCGAAGATAAAACATATGAAATCAACATTACTTGTATTAAAGGAACAATGACTTTTCTATTCACTACAAAAGAACCAAGATGGGAACTCCAGACAAGATGGCTGCTGCACGAAACTAAATCATTTAAACATTATTATAATCACTTTCACATAATACATATCTTAGTAATTCGGCCTCCTGCTTGATAATTCACAATGTAATTTCATACAGAGAATATAAGCAAATAAACCATCCTTCACAAGCGCCTCCTGTAGTAACGAAATTGCGAATTTACTAGGAACTTCTCTTCACGCTCCAAACTTTGACACACACACACACACACACACACCTCTCGGGACACTTAAATATACCTAGACTGCCTTCCTCTCCCCTCCCTCTTGCAAGACCAGCAAGAAGCTTTGGATGCACCTCTCATGGAGGAAGAAGCCTCTTTAGCCCTGTCCTCCTTGCAAAATCTAAAATCTTCAGGGACTGATGGACTCACAGTTGAGTTGTATAAAACGAACAAGGCGGATTTAGTCCTTTGCCTTCTGACATTGTCTCAGGCGGCTTATGATACTGGCCATCTTCCATCCCCCCATGACCAGGCCCAAAGTGGTGTTTATTCTTAAACCTGGCAAAGATCCAGCCTACTGAGGCTCATCTCGTCCCATCTCGCTAATTTTAGCCAAAGTACTAGTCCATACAGTTAATTCTGTGATACTTTCTATTATTCACTGTGATCAAAACAGTTTCATGATGGTAGGTAAACCGCCCAAACACTTTTTGAATTTACAGGCCTCTCATAACTGCAGATTGAGGGTCTAGAACTCCTTGGACACGGCTAATGCCTTCAATTGTGTTTAAGGGGACTACTTGTGGGAGGTACTCTAAAAATTTGGTTTTCCACTGGGATACTTTTTGTCACGGCACAGGGGCAGCTGGAGTGGCGCATCGGTGCGGATCGGACCCGCACCGATCATATACTGATGCCCTATCCGGTGGATAGGTCATCAGTTGTCAGAACGAGGAAAACCCCTTTAAGCTTGTCTCCCTGTCTGTACGTTCCACTTAGTTACTTGGGATTCTTACATTTGTACACCCCTGGATTGTGCTAGATATCACTCGCTTTCATACAACGCACTACACGTCTTTTTTTTTTTTTTTTTCCTCTTTACAACTGCTATGTTTATGTGAATGCTTTTATTGTCCTTTGTGAAATGGGATACTCAATGCTTGACTAGTAATGGGTTGTGTTTGTTATGTATCCAGTTATACGACTGTTCATTTGTACTGTCTTGGCACACATACTGTGGAGTGTCTTGTTGCCATGATATCTGAATACTTGTACCACAGCTCTTGTATCTCTTGTTTCATGTGGGAAAATGACACTACTGCGCTGTATTCCTAAACTTGATTATTAAATTTAAACAAAAATGAGTTGAATGCTTTGGACAATCTCTTTTTGTTAAAAGGGTCCCCTAACATTAAACAGATCACAGGGGGTCCCACAGGGTTCAGCTGTAATCTGTGATGGATACTGGCACCAAGTGTTTCATTTACCTGCAGCACTACCACAGGAGAAATGAAGTATTACGCAGTTCCTATTGAAGTAAATGAGCTGTCCATGTAATGCAAAGACATATTTGGTCCTCCAGTGTAGGTTCACTTTGTTTGACGTAGAGGTAAACCATTGCTTTTATATTGAGAAACTGCATATCCTTAACCCCTTCCCGACATTTGTCGTAAGTATACATCATAGAAAGCCAGTGCTTCCTGCAAAATGATGTATACTTATGACAAATGCATTTGTCGGCGCCATCATCCCCGGATGTCAGCTGTATCTTACAGCTGAGATCCTGCTGTAACGGCGGGGACTGAAGTTAGCTTCGATCCCTGCCATTAACCCCTTAAATACAGTCGTCAAAAGTGATCGCTGCATTTAAAGAGGCTCTGTCACCAGATTTTGCAACCCCTATCTGCTATTGCAGCAGATAGGCGCTGCAATGTAGATTACAGTAACGTTTTTATTTTTAAAAAACGAGCATTTTTGACCAAGTTATGACCATTTTTGTATTTATGCAAATGAGTCTTGCAAAAGTCCAAGTCGGCGTGTTTAAAGTAAAAGTCCAACTGGGCTTGTATTATGTGCGTACATCGGGGCGTTTTTACTACTTTTACTAGCTGGGCTTTCTGATGAGAAGTATCATCCACTTCTCGTCAGAACGCCCAGCTTCTGGCAGTGCAAAGACACACAGCGTGTTCTCGAGAGATCACGCTGTGACGTCACTCACTTCCTGCCCCAGGTCCTGCATCGTGTCGGCCACATCGGCACCAGAGGCTACAGTTGATTCTGCATAACTTGGCCAAAAATGCTCTTTTATTAAAAATAAAAACGTTACTGTAATCTACATTGCAGCGCCTATCTGCTGCAATAGCAGATAGGGGTTGCAAAATCTGGTGACAGAGCCTCTTTAAGGTGTTTGCAGCTCATCGACACCCCAGCAATGAAATCGCCGGGGTGTCGGTGGCTGCAATGGCAACCAGAGGCCTAATACTGGCCTCCCAATGTGCCTAGCATGGAACACTTTCAGCACACGCCTGGAGGTGGGGCCTGAAAGGCTTCTGTAGCTGCCGGCAAGATGGTGCTTGCTCAAGAGATGAGCCAGCGTCATCAGCGGTGGATGTCAGCTGTATGTTACAGCTGAGATCCACCTGTAACGGCAGGAACCAGAGCTAGCTCAGATCCCTGCCAATAACCCCTTAGATGCAGCGATGGGATGCGATCGCTGCATCTTTGTAGTTGTTAGCAGATCGGCAGCAGTGACCTGCAATCGCACGGCTGCCGACTGCTACTATGGCATTAGGAGAACTAACAATGACCTCCTGTCTGCCATTACGGTAGCCGAATAGGCCCCGCTGGGAGGCAAAGCCTAATCGTCTTGCTGTCAGTAAATGACTGACAGATCTAATACATTGCGCTACTTATTTAGTGCAGTGTATTAGAAAAAACAATATGACAGTTGGACCTTCAAGTCCCCTAGTGGGCTAAAGAAAAGTGTAAAAACAAAAGTGTAAAAAATGTGGAAAGAAAAGTTGTCAAAAATATAATAAAAGTTTCAAATAATAAAATAAAACACAATCGCCCTTTTTCCCTTATCAAGTCCTTTATTATTGAAAAAACTAAATAAACCCTACATATTTGCCACGACCGTAACGGCCTAAACTATAAAAATATTATGTTATTTATTCCACGCGGTGAACAGCGTAAAAAAAAACTTAAAAAACAATGCCAGAATTTCTGATTTTTGGTCACTTTGCCCTACAAAAATTGAAATAAAAAGTGATCAAAAAATCTCACGTATCCAAACATGGTACCTATAAAAACTATAGCTCATCTCGCAAAAAAAAAGCCCTCATACAGCTCCGTCGACGAAAAAATTAAAACATTATGGTTCTCACAACTTGATGACAGAAAAAATACATTCTTTTTACAAAAGTAATTTTATTGTGCAAAAAGTTGTAAAACATAAAAAAGTGCCATAAATTAGGTATCGCCGAAATCGGACTGACCCGCAGAATAAAGCTAACATGTAGTTTATAATGCATGGTGAACGCTGTGTAAAAAAACTAAAAAGACTATGTCAGAATTGCTGTTTTTATGTCACCTTGCCTCCCAAAAAATAGGATAAAAAGTGATCAAAAAGTTGCATGTACCGCAAAATGGTACCAATAATAACTACAGCTCATCCCGCAAAAAAACAGCCCTCATACCACTACATCTATGAAAAAATAAAATTAGTTAAGGCAAATAAGTTAAATAGTTAAATAAGTAAAGAAATAATAATATACGATTATGCAGATCAGAAGGGAACATTTTGTCTGTTTCAAAAGGCGATTTATCGGGGCCCTAAAATTAGGGAACCAAGAAGGGTAGTGCCCAAACATATCTGCTGGAAGTGATGGTGCCTGTATTATACCAGGACAACACTTTCCCAGCAAAATTCTCCAAACTGCAAAGGTGCGGAGTATGGACCAAAAGGGGGATAAGTAAAGACATTTATCAGTGCGACACCGGCCTGTGCAGAAAGGATTGCTTCACAGCGAAACACATATCTATGGATCATTTCATTGTTTACCCCATTATTATACCACCTGACTATGCCCCTGATGTACTCTGCCCAGCTTACATATACGCCCACATTATAAACGGAAATACCAGTAAAACTCCAAACAAAACTACTACCAAGCAAAATCTACGCTTCAAACGCCAAATGGCGCTCCCACCCTTCTGAGCCCTACAGCGTGCCCAAACAGCAGTTTACTTCCACATATATGGCACCGCCATACCCGGGAGAACCCTTTTAACAATTTTTGGGGTGTGTGTCTCCAGTGACACAAGCTGTGCATGACATATTTGCCACTGAATTGGCATATCTGGGAAAAAATTTAAATTTTTACTTTGCACCATCCGCAGCGCATTAATTTATAGAAAAGACCTGTGGGGTGAAGATGCTGACTACACCACTTAACAAATGCCTTGAGGGGTGTAGTTTATAAAATGGGGTCACTTCTCAGGGTTTTTTTTATTATTATTTAACATCAGAGCTTCTACAATGGTGAACCAATACTTTATATGTCGCCAAATTAGGCCTCAATTTTACATGATACTCTTTCACTCCTGAGCCTGGTCGAATGTCCAGGCAAAAGATTAGTGGCCCATGTAGGGTGATTCTAAAACCGGGAAACACAGCATAATAATTAGAGAGCTGTCTTGTTATGGTGGCACAAGCTTGGCACCACATATTGGCATATCTATGGAAAAAATCCAATTTTCACTCTGCAATATCGAGTACACACTAATTTCTGCAAAACACCTGCTGGGTTAACATGTTCACTACACCCATAGGTGAATGCACTGAGGGTTGTAGTTTCCAAAATGGGGTCACTTCTGGGGGTTTCCACTGTTTTGGTCCCACAGGGGTTTTGCAAATGCGACATAGCGCCCAGAAACCAATCCAGCAAAATCTGCACTCCAAAAGCGAAACGGCGCTCCTTCCCTTCTGAGCCCTACTGTGTGCCCAAACAGCAGTTTATGACCACATATGGGGTATTGCCGTACTCGGGAGAAATTGCTTTACAAATGTTGGGGTTCTTTTTCGCCTTTATTTTTTGAGAAAATGAAAAGTTTTGCGCTAAAGCTACGTCTTATTGGAAAAAAAAATAATTTTTATTTTCACTGCCTAATTCAAATAAAATCTATGAAACACTTGTGGGGTCAAAATGCTCACTACACCCCTAGATTCATGCTTCAAGGGTGTAGTATCCAAAATGGAGTCCCTTTTGGGTAGTTTCCACAGTACTGGTACCTTAGGGGTTTTGCAAAAGCGACATGGTACCAAGAAATGCCATTCCTTCTCTTCTGTTCCTTGCCGTGTGCCCAAACAGCAGTTTATGACCAAATATGGGGTATTTCAGTATTCCAGAGAAGTTTCTTTACAAATGTTGGGGTTCTTTTTTTCCTTTATTTGTTGAGAAAATGAAAAATTTTGAGCTAAAGCTACATCTTATGAAGAAAAAGTATTGTTTTCAGTTTCACGGCCTATTTCCAATAATTTCTGCAAAAAGCCTGCACCGTAAAAATGCTCACTATACCCCTAAATAATTTCCTCAAGGGGTGTAGTTTCCAAAATGGGGTCACTTGTGGGGGTTTTTCTCTGTTTTGGTCCTTCAGGAGCTTTGCAAATGCGACGTGGCCTCCGCAAACCATTACTGCTAAATCTGAGCTGCAAAAGCCAAATAGCGCTCTTTCCATTCTAAGCCCTGCCGTGTGTCCAAACAGCCGTTTATTACCACATGTGGGGTATTGTTTTACTCGGGAGAAATTGCTTTACAAATTTTGCAGTGCTTTTTCTCCTTTAGTCCTTGTGGAAATGAGAAAAAATTTGCTAAACCTACATTTTCTTTGAAAGAATGTAGATTTCCATTTTCACGGCCTACTTCCAATAATTTCTGCAATAAACCTGTAGGGTCAAAATGCTAACTATACCCCTAGATAATTTTCTTGAGGGTTGTAGTTTCCCAAATGGGGTCACTTTTGGGGGATTTCCACTGTTTTGGTAACACAAGACCTCTTCAAAGCTGACATGGTGCTTAAAATATATTCTAATAAAAAGGAGGCCCCAAAATCCTCTAGGTGCTCCTTTGCTTCTGAGGCCGGTGCTTCAGTCCATTACCACACTAGTGCCACATGTGGGATATTTACTAAAACTGCAGAACCTGGGCAATAAAAATTGAATTGTGTTTCTCTGGTAAAACTTTGTGTTCCAAAAAAAATGGATTAAAAATGAATTTCTGCAACAAAAAAAAATTAAATTTGTAAATTTCACTTCTACTTTGGTTTAATTCCTGTGAAACGTCGAAAGTGTTAAGAAACTTTCGAAATGTTGTTTTGAATACTTTGAGGGGTGAAGTTTTTAAAATGGGGTGACTTATTGGGGGTTTCAAATATATAAGGCCCTCAAAGCCACTTCACAACTGAACTGGTCCCTGTAAAAATAGCCATTTGACATTTTCTTGAAAATGTGAGAAATTGCTGCTAAAGTTCTAAGTCTTGTAACGTCCCAGAAAAATTAAGGGATGTTCAAAAAACGATGCCAATCTAAAGTAGACATGTGGGAAATGTTATTTATCAACCTGTCTTACAAGTAGGTACATTTAAATTTAGAAAAATTCTAATTTTCACAAAATTTTGGTGTTTTTCACAATTAAATACTAAATGTACAGAGCAAATTTTGCAAGTAACATATAGTCCAATGTGTCATGAGAAAACAATCTCAGAATCGCTTGGATAGGTAAAAGCATTCTGAAGTTATTACCACATAAAGTGAAGCATGTCAGATTTGAAAAATGAGGCTCTGTCAGGAAGGTTGAAAGTGGCCAAAGCGGCAAGGGGTTAAAGAGGTTGTCTGAGATTATATAAAGGGTTTAGTTATTTTCTGGCAACAGTGCTACTGTTGTCCGTGGGCTGTGTCTGGTATTGCACCTCAGTCGTATTCCAGTACCAGATTCTATTTATCTAGAATAGAGATGAGCGAACCGGGACAACCGAACCCGGTTTCGGTCCGAACATCAGGAAAAGTTCGGTTCGCAGCGAATCCGAACTTCACCGGGTTCGGCCGAACACGTATTGACCGAACCCGGTCAAAAATATTATACAAATCGGCAGCCACTTGTCTCTATCAATCACTGATAGAGAAAAGAGGCTGCTGATTAAAAATAAAATAAAAAGCATTTCATACGTACCCGGTCGATGTCTTGGTGACGAGTCCCTCTTCATCCTCCAGTCCGACCTTCTTTCCTGACGCGGCAGCCTGTGATTGGCTGCAGAGGCCGCTGCAGCCTGTGATTGGCTGCAGAGGCCGCGGCAGCCTGTGATTGGCTGCAGCGGTCACATGGGCTGTAACGTCATCCAGGAATGTCGGGCCGGATGTCGAGAGGGACGCGTCACCAAGGCAACCGCCGGGAGACCGGACTGGAGGAAGCAGAAAGTTCTTGGTAAGTATGAACGTCTTTTCTTTTTACAGGTACTCTATATTCTGATCGGAATTCACTGTCCAGGGTGCAGAAACAGTTACTGCCGATCAGTTAACTCTTTCAGCACCCTGGACAGTGACTATTTACTGACGTCGCCTAGCAACGCTGCCGTAATGACGGGTGCACACATGTAGCCACCCGTCATTACGGGGCCTCATGCACACGACCGTAAAAAAAAACGTTATTACGGGTCGTAATTACGACCCAAAATAGCGGGCCCATAGACTTCTGTTAGCCACGGGTACCTTCCCGTTTTCTCACGGGAAGGTGCCCGTGCCGTTAAAAAGATAGAAAATGTTCTATTTTTTATTTTACCGGCCGTGCTCCTATACTTTATAATGGGAGCACGGCTCGGAAAAACGACAGGCTGCCCGTGGCCGGCCGTGCCCGGCCGTGCTCATCTACTGAAATACTCTGTGATGCCTTAAACTCTGTGGACAGGTCAGGATCCTGTTTCTTTTAAATGCTGCTGGGGAACCCGCTCGATCCACTATATAAGGCTGCGCTACAGTGCTTGGGAATAAGTGACTGGGGCAGAAGAGAATGGAGGCGCAGCCTTATATAGTGGATCGAGCGGGTTCCCCAGCAGCATTTAAAAGAAACAGGATCCTGACCTGTCCACAGAGTTTAAGGCAGCACAGAGTATTTCAGAAGATGAGCGTGCGGATCTTGTGCAGGGTGGTGACTTGCCAATCATGTGAAGGTGTTATTGAGGACAGGAGTGGAGGAGAGGTAACAGACTGAGAGCTACGTAATGGTAAGAGCAGACTTCACAGCAGCACAGAATCTGCACGCTCCTCTCCTGAAATACTCTGTGCTGCTGTGAACTCTGCTCTTACCATTACGTAGCTCTCAGTCTGTTACCTCTCCTCCACTCCTGTCCTCAATAACACCTTCACATGATTGGCAAGTCACCACCCCGCACAAGATCCGCACGCTCATCTCCTGAAATACTCTGTGCTGCTGTGAACTCTGCTCTTACCATTACGTCGTGACTTGCCAATCATGTGAAGGTGTTATTGAGGACAGGAGTGGAGGAGAGGTAACAGACTGAGAGCTACGTAATGGTAAGAGCAGAGTTCACAGCAGCACAGAATATTTCAGGAGAGGAGCGTGTGATTGGCTGCAGAGTCCGCTGCAGCCTGTGATTGGCTGCAGAGGCCGCGGCAGCCTGTGATTGGCTGCAGAGGCCGCGGCAGCCTGTGATTGGCTGCAGAGGCCGCAGTAGCCTGTGATTGGCTGCAGAGGCCACGGCAGCCTGTGATTGGCTGCAGAGGCGGTGACGTGACGTGCGTGACCTCCACTACAGCCTGTGATTGGCTGCAGCGAGCGGCGACATGGATGAAACGTCATCGCTGGAGGCCGGACAGGAGGAATGTAAGTATGAACGTATTTTTTTTTAATTTTTATTACATTAAAATTATATTTTCCGCGCGCCGAGCATGGTACTGTCAAGGTTGCTGAAAGAGTTAGTGCAGCCCATTAACTCTTTCAGCACCCTGGACAGTACCATGCCCGGCGCACGGAAATTACAGGTTCGGTCAGAACTAGTTCAGTCCGAATCGAACTTTTTCGTGAAATTCGGCGAACTAGCCGAACCGAACTTTTCATAAGTTCGCTCATCTCTAATCTAGATACATTTAAATGACTTAATAAATGTGTAATGACAGGGTGAGCCCTAATCTACCCGCCACTCAGTCCCTGCCTACATGCAACGACCCGTCCTAGGCGACGGGGTACAACTGGGCGACGGTCCCTACGCTCAGTAAGTGAAAGACAGACAAACAGACAAGGGTACACAGAAGCTAGGGAAACGGGGCAGCTGCCCACGGAGACACCGTGAGCAAGGAGAGCAGTGAACGAGCCGAGTCAAACCAGGAGTGCACGAGGTACAAAACGCTGAGCAGGAGAGTGGTCAGTAAGCCAAGGTCAATAACAAGCAGAGGATCAGAAGTTCAAGCAGCAGCAGAGCCAGGAAACAAGCAGAGAAGAATCACAGGAAAAGGAGGAACAGGAAAGGCAGGTATAAATAGACAGAGGGTGGGAGCTAGCTCCGTCTTGCCAGGCTGTGATAGGCTCTCCCACTCCTAAGCCTGCCATCCTGAGTGGTGGAAGATGGAGTCAGTCTCACAGACATAGGAACAGGTGCAGACTGATTACCCACGGGCGTCGACACAGAAGCTGTGTCTGGCAAATCCTTTACAAAATGCTAACCGCTTGGTGCTACTGGATGCTTCCTGGGGCTCCCTAAAAGCCTATGGGGGCATTCGAAAGCTAGATGGCCAATAAGCTAGCTACTTGAATTCATTCTTGCATGCTAGCACAGAACAACAGCCTAAGGAGCAGGTGGGGTCCGAGTTGCTATACCACCACAATCCTACATATATGGCATATCCTACCAATATGCCATAAATGTAAGAATACACCTTTAGGTCACACTTGCCTTCTCTTCATATTCGGTTTCGGGGACATTTGTATCACACTACAGGGAATGTTTCCTATGAAAACCCTACCCACATGTAGGGGCCACCCCCCAAAATATGGACTTAATTGCCTTCATTAATAGTGCTAGCAGAGTGTCATCAGTGCCAGCTGAGTAGCTTCCATAAATAGTGCAGTAAAGTGCCCCCTATGAACAAGTGTCAACCTATAGTGCAAGCCGAGTGCCCCCAATAAATGCTGTAAGCACACTGCCTACATAAACAATAGAAGCTGCAGAGTGAACGCAGATTTTTTTGTAAAATGCCCAATTGCTCCAAACACACAATGTCAGCATAGTCCTTCTCTTCCCACAGTCAGAGCATTAAAGGGGTATTCCAATATCAGACATTTATGGCATATCCACAGGACATGCCATAAAGGTCTTATAGATGCGATTCCCAGTTCTGGGACCAGCATCTATCTCAAGAACACGGGTCCCTTGATCCTGTCCACACCTGGTGTGATGGCTGCTTGGCGCTGCATCCAGACTGGGGCTCAGTAGAGAGGTGGCCAGGCTTACAAAAACAGCCAAGTTATGCTGTCTCTGTAACTCCTATAGAAGTCTATGGGAGCTGTATAAATACATAGGCAGCAAACTTCCACCAGCAGCCTTGGATGGATATTTGCCTGCTCTAGTCCAAGTGATCTCCTCTATTCCTGGAGAGTGGGAAAGTAAGCTTTAAATTCATTAGGATATCTTATGATGCTTATTAGAATATCCTTTCAGTGGCAGAATCTTTTTAAGTTTAGATTGACAAATCTTTGTAGTCCAGAATACCCAACCTTGAAGGAATGCAATAAGATTTTGTATGGTACTATTTTTCTAATCTCTGCTATAACCTCCCATATAAAGCACAAACATGGGAGATGGTTGTGTAACATCTCCTGTGGAATCTGCAGAATCTTTATCTTAGGTTCACTAGCCAGCGAGTAAACATTGAGCAACTCTGGGAAACCTATAGACACATGAATCTTTTTGACACAAAAATCCTAAATATCTTTCAGTCCATTCCAGTAAACGGCAACCTTGAAAAGCCAGGGAAAAAGTGAGAGAACGCTTAGTTCTGACCCTATTACTGGGATTTTACCGGGGAAAGGTAGGAAGAGAGGCCTTTGTCCAAACCTGACAGCATGGATGTCTCCAACATAAGCTCCATGTTGTAGCCATGTTAGTGGCATTGTAGACAGAGCAGGGTTAAACTTTGGAAAAAAGGGACAACTGACATAGGGTCTCCATAGAACTCAATCCAGCCGTTATTGGGAAATAGCTGAAAGAACTTATGTCGGCATTAGTTTTCACATGTTTAGTATCAGTATACGGCTGGGTTTGTCATGTGGTGTTTGTCAATCTCTAATATTTTTGCGTTATCAGATACATATTACCCAGGGGCGTAACTAGGGTTCATAGGTCTCCACTGCAAGACAAATATGGACTCCCACCACCTAGATGATAGTAAAATGTAGGGGATGGATGGATTGATAGTAGGGTCAAATATCAGAGAAGAAGTACCCACATGAGACAAAAAAACAGATCACTAATTTGTTTTTGCGCACAAAAAGAAATATTCTTGCACTTGACTGGGCCTCCTCATTCTATGGGCGCCATAGCAGCTGCTATGGCTACTATGGCTTTAGTTGTGCCTATGATATTCCCTATATTGCATAGATATATACACATATTCAGCGCCTAAATAATACCATCATACATTGTAATAATACTCCCATACAGTATCCAAATAATACGGTGTGTAGAGCTCACATAATACCACAATATAATAAGGGGCGGTTTTATACAATGTGTGGCCCTGAGCAAAGTTAAAAGTGGGACCCAAAATGCTGAATTACTGTATCAATAATGCAGCCAATTCAGAAGGCGGTGTACAGAGAACTGCATCGCTGATTTCTAGCATGTCCAAGAGTATTGCAAGACCCAAAGCATATGTCCCCCCTCTCACACAAAAAATGATATACATATAGTATAATATTATACATATAGGGGTATTAAATCATCCCACTATACCATATGAAATATTACCTGTATACTGTTACTGAACACAACTCACTATTATAAGACAAATATTACCCATAATAACACAATATAGAGTCTAAATAATACCGCCACACCATACCCACATAGTGACTGAACAATAGCCCTATACTGTTACTGAATAATACACCATAACCACATAGTGACTGAATAATACCCCCATAGTGTTACAGAATAATACCCCCATACTGTTACTGAATAATACCGCTACTCTATAACCACATAGTGGCTGAATAATACCCCCAGTGGCGGATTATCATATGGTTTTTTTCGGCGGCCGCCCGGGGCCCAAGGCTCCCAGGGGGCCCATCGCAGCCCGAAACGCACATCATTTTAAATCGCTTAAGGACTCACTAATGGCCGTTCAGAAGTAGCGCCGCTAATGGCCGTTGAGAGGGAGGGGCGGGCGGACTGCAACAGAATTCAGCCGCCAGCGCAGTGCTGATGAGGAGGGGGATGGATATGGACTAGCAGACGTGCGTCTGCTAGTCGCGGTAGAACACGCCCCTCTGACGCTTCACGTACCGCCAGTGAGGAACAGACGAGAAGGACGGTGGTCGAGCGACGAGGAGGTTAGTGTTCATGTTCGTCTCCATCTTCATTTACATCTAAGTGACTCCAGAGGACTCCATGAAGGGGGGAATAACCCACCCCCCATCCCATCCCCCATAGAGCCCTCAGTATTTATTATACAGCAGGGAGGGTTGAGCGTGTAACTCACTGCAGAGGACTCTATGGGGGGACAATAATTTCCCTCTATAGACACTCAGCAGTGACTTACACGCTCAACCCTCCCTGCTGTATAATAAATACTGAGGGCTCTATGAGGGATGGGATAGGGGGGTTATTCCCCCCTTCATGGAGTCCTCTGGAGTCACTTAGATGGTTAGAGCCTGCCGACTTGACATTCCTCTAAAAGTTCCTCTGCAACACAGTATATTGACAATGGCTGCAGCGCACAGGAGACAAACCATGATAGAAACACATTTTCTTTTCCAAAACAAACCAGTGTTATTTTCTGTGAGATTTATTTGCATCTGCCTATATAAAGTGTGAAAGATATATAGACATGCAATCAGTATTCAGAGCCTAAATATAGTGCATCTCTTTCTACATTTACACCAAGGCCGTCGCTTCTGCCAGTAGCCTCGCACCTCCACACATCAGCCTCTCTTCCCCTTGAAGTCAATTGTCTCAACCAGACCTCGGGAGACTTTGCTATTCGTATACGTGTGGTAGAGTACTATAAGGCTATGTTCACACGGAGTATTTTGCCAAGTTTTTTGACGCGGAAACCGCGTCACAAAACTCGTCAAAAACGGTCCGAAAATGCCTCCCATTGATTTCAATGGGAGGCGTCGGCGTCTTTTTCCCGCGAGCAGTAAAACTGCCCTGCGGGAAAAAGAAGCGACATGCCCTATCTTCGGGCGTTTCCTCCTCTGACCTCCCATTGACTTCAATGGGAGGCAGAGAAAGCGTGTTTCGCTGTGTTTTATGCCCGCGGCGCTCAATGGACGCGGGCGAAAAACGCCACGAAAATCGGCATGCAGGGAGAGGAAAATCTGCCTCAAACTTCCAAACGGAATTTTGAGGCAGATATTCCTCCTGCAAAATACTCCGTGTGAACATAGCCTAAGGGTATGTTCACACGGGAGTTTTTTGCAGGCAGAAAACTCTGCCTCAAAATTCCTTCAGGAATTTTGAGGCAGATTTTGACCTGCCTTCACTTTCTTGTGTTAGGCTTAGATACAGGTCCCCAGCTTATACTGCATAAGAATACTGTCTGCTGCACCTTGTATCTAAGCCTACATTAGGCTTAGATACAGGGTCCAACAAACAGTATCACACATGCACATGGGCCCTGTATCTAGGGCCCTGTATCTAAGGCCCTGTTCACATCAACGCTGCCCTTCCGTTGAGGGGTTCCATCTGGTTAACCCCTAAACGGAAAGGCAAATGGAAACCTTAACTTTGCTAAAGATTTCCGTTTGGGGGGATATTAATTTGTATCTATAGGGGGCTGTGTGTAATGCTCTCTATGGGGGGGAAGTGTGATATCTACAGGGGGCTGTGTGTGGCGCTATGTATGGGGGGTTGTAATATCCACAGGGGCTGTGTGTGGCACTATGTACAGGGGGCTGTGTGTGGCACTATGTACAGGGGGCTGTGTGTGGCACTATGTACAGGGGGCTGTGTGTGGCACTATGTACAGGGGACTGTGTGTGGCACTATGTACAGGGGACTGTGTGTGGCGCTATCTACGGGGGGCTGTGTGTGGCACTGAACAGGGGGCTGTGAATGGCACTATGTACAGGGGACTGTGTGTGGCACTATGTACAGGGGCTGTGTGTGGCACTATGTACAGGGGGCTGTGTGTGGCACTATGTACAGGGGGCTGTGTGTGGCACTATGTACAGGGGGCTGTGTGTGGTGCTATCTATGGGGGGGTGTAATATGTACAGGGGGCTGTGTGTGGCACTATGTCCAGGAGGCTGTGTGTGGCACTATGTACAGGGGGCTGTGTGTATGTGGTGTTTTACAGTGTATGGTATTATTATATTCAGGCGCGCAGTGTTTGGTGCTATTATATTTAGGGGTACAGTATGTGGCACCATGATAACTTTATTTTCATTTATAGGTGTGGAAATGTTGGAAAAGTGAGGAGTCGAAGACATCTGAGAGGCAAATTCTGCAGAAATCAGTCATGGCCGGGAGACGTCGTCATGAGCTCTGGACCGGATGGAGAAGAAAAGAGGAAAAAAACTACTAGAATCTGAGACGTCGCCACATGTGAGTCACTAGATTTACAGAGAATCTGATATCTCTCCTGACATTTTTATTATAGGAAATCCTTGTATTTCACAAAAAGTCTTTGTGCAGTACAAGACTGATAGACAATTGCCCTTGTCAGGAGGATGTGTCCCTGCACGGTGTGATACTGTCAGTATGTAGGGACAGAGCCCTGTGACAAGGGGAATCCGTAACACCCATTTGTTAATGCTTGCCCAAAAAGGTAGTGTTAAAAATAGTTACGGCGCGACAGGGCGGCGGTGCGCAAGGGGGGCCCAAGTTTGAGTAACAGCCCAGGGCCCATCGTCTACTTAATCCACCACTGAATACCCCCATCCTGTTACTGAATAATACAGCCACATCATAACCACATAGTGACTGAATAATAGCCCTATACTGTTACTGAATACCACCACACTATAGTGACTGAATAATACCCTCATACTGTTACTGAATAATACTGCAAAACCATAACCACATAGTGACTGAATAATACTCCCATACTGTTACTGAATAATACCGCCACACCATAACCACATAATGACTGTATAATACCGCCATACTGTTACTGAATAATACCACCACACCATATCCACATAGCTACTGAATAATACCCCCATACTGTTACTGAAAAATACCTCCACACCATAACCACATAGTGACTGAATAATACCCCCTACTGTTACTGAAAAATACCTCCACACCCTAACCACATATTGTATGAATAATACCCCATACTTATTGAGTAATTGTAAAGGATCTGCCAGGCACAGCTTCAGGGTTAACTCCCATAGGTAATCAGTCTGCACCTGAATCTACGTCTCTGAGACTGACTCCATCTTCCACCACTCAGGATGGCAGGCTTAGGAGTGGGAGAGCCTATCGCAGCCTGGCCAGACGGAGCTAGCTCCCGCCCTCTGTCTATTTATTCCTGCCTTTCTTGTTCCTCCTTTGCTTGTGATTCTTTTTGTATGGTTTCCTGGCCCAGCTACTGCTCCTAACTATTTGATCCTGCTCCATACTGACCCTGGCTTACTGACTACTCTCCTGCTCTGAGTTTGGTACCTCGTGCTCTCCTGGTTTGACTTGGCTCGTTCACCACTCTGGTTGCTCACGGTATCGCCGTGGGCAACTGCCCCTTTCCCTTTGCTTTGTATTCCCTTGTATGTTTGTCTCGTGCACCGCCGCCCAGTTGTACCCCGTCGCCTAGGGCGGGTCGTTGCAAGTAGGCAGGGACAGAGTGGCGGGTAGATTAGGGCTCACTTGTTCGTTTCCCTACCCCCACCGTTACATAATCACAAGCCCATACCTAGTCTACCCTGGTCCCTGACACCACTATGGACCCCCTTGAGACCCTGGCCCAGCAAATGCAGGGTCTCTCCCTACAGGTCCAGGCCCTGGCTCAGAGAGTCAACCAGCCTGATGCTACCTTGGTAGTTCCCCTCACCTCACCTCCTGAACCCCACCTCAAGTTGCCCGACCGGTTCTCAGGGGACCGGAGGGCTTTTCTCTCCTTTCGGGAGAGTTGTAGGCTTTACTTTCGCTTAAAGCCTCATTCCTCAGGTTCTGAGAACCAGCGGGTGGGTATAATTATGTCCCGGCTCCAGGAAGGGCCCCAAGAGTGGGCCTTCTCCTTGGCTCCTGACGCCCCTGAACTTTCCTCCGTTGATCGTTTCTTTTCTGCTCTCGGACTCATTTATGACGAGACTGACAGGACTGCCTTTGCCGAGAGTCAGCTGGTGACCTTACGTCAGGGTAAGAGACCTGTTGAGGAGTATTGTTCTGACTTTAGGAAGTGGTGCGTAGCTTCTCGGTGGAATGACCCTGCCTTAAGGTGCCAGTTTAGGTTGGGTCTGTCGAACGCCCTGAAAGACCTGCTAGTTAGCTATCCTTCTTCTGACTCCTTAGACCAGGTTATGGCTTTAGCGGTATGACTTGACCGACGTCTCAGGGAACGACAACGTGAACGTTTATGTGTTTTCTCCTCCGACTCCCCCATGATGCCTCCCGAGGTTCCGTTGCTTCATTCCTCCCCGGAAGACTCAGAGGTACCTATGCAACTCGGGGCCTCTGTGTCCCCCCAACAACGTAGAGAGTTCCGCAGGAAGAATGGTCTCTGCTTCTACTGTGGGGATGACAAGCATCAAGTGAACAACTGTCCTAAGCGTAAGAATGCAGCCGGAGAACTTCCGCGCCTAAGTGATCATCGGGGAGGTCACTTGGGCGCACAGGTATTTCCCGTAAATATGAAACGTAATAAGATCTTGCTTCCCTTTCAGGTCTCTTTTGGTGGTAGGTCTGCTACCGGCAGTGCCTTCGTGGATTCAGGGTCCTCTGCTAATATCATGTCTGTGGAATTTGCTATGTCTCTTGCTATGCCTTTGATTGATTTGCCTAAACCTGTCCCGGTAGTGGGTATCGACTCCACTCCTCTTGCTAATGGTTATTTTACACAGTATACCCCTGTTTTTGAACTCCTTGTTGGCTCCATGCATTTGGAGCAGTGCTCTGTACTGTTGATGCAGGGATTATCGTCCGATTTGGTTTTAGGCCTTCCCTGGTTGCAGTTGCATAATCCCACGTTTGACTGGAATACTGGGGAGCTTACCAAATGGGGTAATGAATGTTTGACGTCATGTTTTTCTGTTAATTCTATTTCTCCCCCTGAGGAGGTGAACACGCTACCTGAGTTTGTTCAGGACTTCGCTGATGTTTTCTCTAAGGAGGCCTCCGAAGTGTTACCTCCTCATAGAGAATACGATTGCGCTATCGAATTGGTACCAGGATCTAAGCTTCCTAAGGGTAGGATATTTAATCTTTCTTGTCCCGAAAGTGAAGCCATGAGAGAGTATATCCAGGAATGCCTGGCCAAGGGTTACATTCGCCCCTCTACTTCTCCGGTAGGTGCTGGCTTCTTCTTCGTAGGGAAGAAGGATGGTGGTCTTAGGCCATGCATTGACTACCCTAACCTGAATAAGGTCACTGTAAGGAACCAGTATCCCCTTCCTTTGATTCCTGATCTCTTTAATCAGGTTCAGGGGGCCCAATGGTTCTCTAAGTTTGATCTACGGGGGGGCGTATAACCTTATCCGCATCAAAGAGGGGGATGAGTGGAAGACTGCGTTTAACACGCCCGAAGGTCATTTCGAATACCTCGTCATGCCCTTTGGGTTGTGTAATTCTCCAGCGGTCTTCCAGAATTTCATAAATGAGATTTTGAGAGATTACCTGGGGATATTTCTAGTAGTGTACCTTGATGACATACTGGTGTTTTCCAAGGACTGGTCCTCCCACATTGAGCATGTCAGGAAGGTGCTCCAGGTCCTTCGGGAAAACAAACTGTTTGCAAAAACCAAAAAATGTGTGTTTGGGGTACAGGAGATACCATATTTGGGTCAAATCCTCACTCCTCATGAATTCCGCATGGACCCCGCCAAGGTTCAGGCTGTGGCGGAATGGGTCCAACCTGCCTCCCTGAAGGCGTTACAGTGTTTCTTGGGGTTGGCTAATTATTACAGGAGATTTATTGCTAACGTCTCGGTCATCGCTAAGCTGCTTACGGACCTCACTCGCAAAGGTGCTGATCTCCTCCACTGGCCTCCTGAGGCTGTCCAGGCTTTTGAGGTCCTTAAAAAGTGCTTTATCTCGGCCCCGGTGCTGGTTCAGCCCAACCAAATGGAGCCATTTATCGTGGAAGTTGACGCATCCGAGCTGGGAGTGGGGGCTGTCTTGTCCCAGGGTACCAGGTCCCTCACCCATCTCCGCCCCTGTGCCTACTTCTCCAGGACGTTTTCGCCCACTGAGAGTAACTATGATATTGGCAACCGCAAACTCTTAGCCATTAAATGGGCATTTGAAGAGCGGCGCCACTTCCTGGAGGGGGCTAGGCACCAGGTAACGGTCCTTACCGACCACAAGAATCTGGTTTTCCTAGAATCTGCCCGGAGGCTAAACCCGAGACAAGCTCGATGGGCGCTATTTTTTACCAGATTCAACTTTTTGGTTACCTATAGGGCTGGGTCTAAAAATATTAAGGCCGATGCACTGTCGCATAGCTTTATGGCCAGCCCTCCTTCGGAGGAAGATCCTGCTTGTATTTTGCCTCCCGGTATAATCATTTATTCTATTGATTCTGATTTAGTCTCTGAAATTGCGGCTGATCAAGGTTCAGCTCCCGGGAACCTTCCTGAGAACAAGCTGTTTGTTCCCCTGCAATACCGGCTAAGGGTACTTAGGGAAAATCATGACTCCGCACTATCTTGTCATCCAGGCATCCTGGGTACCAAACACCTCATTGCCAGAAACTATTGGTGGCCTGGGTTGCCTAAAGACGTTAAGGCCTACGTCGCCGCTTGTGAGGTTTGTGCTAGGTCCAAGACTCCCAGGTCCCGACCAGCGGGCTTACTACGTTCGTTGCCCATTCCCCAGAGACCTTGGACACATATCTCCATGGATTTTATCACCGATTTGCCTCCATCCCAAGGCAAGTCGGTGGTGTGGGTGGTAGTAGACCGCTTCAGTAAGATGTGCCACTTTGTGCCCCTCAAGAAACTACCCAACGCCAAGACGTTAGCTACCTTGTTTGTCAAACTCCATGGGGTCCCTGTCAATATTGTTTCAGACAGAGGGGTACAATTTGTTTCTTTGTTTTGGAGAGCTTTCTGTAAAAAGTTGGAGATTGATCTGTCCTTCTCCTCTGCCTTCCATCCTGAAACCAATGGCCAAACTGAGAGGACTAATCAATCTCTAGAACAATATTTAAGGTGTTTTATCTCTGACTGTCAATATGATTGGGTCTCATTCATTCCCCTCGCCGAATTTTCCCTTAATAACCGGGTCAGTAACTCGTCAAGGGTCTCCCCCTTTTTCTGTAATTTTGGGTTTAATCCACGGTTCTCCTCCGTTTCACCTGGTAGTTCCAACAATCCCGAGGTAGAGGTCGTTCATCGGGAACTGTGCACAGTCTGGGCCCAGGTTCAGAAGAACCTAGAGGCGTCCCAGAGCGTACAAAAAACTCAGGCTGATAGAAAACGTTCTGCTAACCCCTTGTTTATGGTCGGGGATCTGGTGTGGTTATCGTCTAGGAACTTGCGTCTTAAGGTCCCGTCCAAGAAGTTTGCTCCCCGGTTTATTGGGCCGTATAAGGGCATTGAAGTCCTCAATCCTGTCTCCTTCCGGCTGGAGTTACCCCATCTCTTCGTATACACTACGTGTTTCATGCCTCCCTCCTTAAACGCTGCTCCCCGTCCTTGGCTCCCTCGAGGAAACCTCCTGTTCCCGTTCTCACCCCTGAGGGGGTGGAATTCGAGGTGGCCAAGATTGTGGACAGCAAGATGGTCCAAGGCTCCCTCCAGTACCTGGTCCATTGGAGAGGATACGGGCCTGAGGAGAGGACTTGGGTACCCGCCCGGGATGTTCACGCTGGGGTATTGGTCAGGAAGTTCCACCTTCGTTTCCCCAGTAACCCAAGTCCACTTAGAAAGGGTCCGGTGGCCCCTCATAAAAGGGGGGGTACTGTAAAGGATCTGCCAGGCACAGCTTCAGGGTTAACTCCCATAGGTAATCAGTGTGCACCTGAATCTACGTCTCTGAGACTGACTCCATCTTCCACCACTCAGGATGGCAGGCTTAGGAGTGGGAGAGCCTATCGCAGCCTGGCCAGACGGAGCTAGCTCCCGCCCTCTGTCTATTTATTCCTGCCTTTCCTGTTCCTCCTTTGCTTTTGATTCTTTTCGTGTGGTTTCCTGGCCCAGCTACTGCTCCTAACTATTTGATCCTGCTCCATACTGACCCTGGCTTACTGACTACTCTCCTGCTCTGCATTTGGTACCTCGTGCTCTACTGGTTTGACTTGGCTTGTTCACCACTCTGGTTGCTCACGGTGTCGCCGTGGGCAACTGCCCCTTTCCCTTTGCTTTGAATTCCCTTGTATGTTTGTCTCGTGCACTTACTGAGTGTAGGGACCGCCGCCCAGTTGTACCCCGTCGCCTAGGGCGGGTCGTTGCAAGTAGGCAGGGACAGAGTGGCGGGTAGATTAGGGCTCACTTGTTCGTTTCCCTACCCCCGTCGTTACAGTAATACCTCCACATCATAACCACATAGTGACGGAATAATAGCCCCATACTGTTACTGAATAATACTTCCACATCATAACCACATAGTGACTAAATAATACCCCCATACTTACGGAATAATACCACCACACTGTTACTAAGTAATACCGCCACATCATAACCACATATTGACTGTATAAAACTCCCATACTGTTACTGAATAATACCGCCACACCATAGCCAAATAGTGACTGAATAATACCCCCATACTTACTGAATAATACCACCACACTGTGACTGAATAATACTCCCATAGTGTTACTGAATAATAGCTCCACACCATAACTACACCGTGTTCCAAATTATTATGCTCATTGGATTTAAGTGTCATAAACATTTAATTATTCGTTTTTCAATTAAACTCATGGATGGTATTGTGTCTTAGGGCTCTGTGGATTATTGTAATCAATCTCAGACACCTGTGATAATTAGTTTGCCAGGTGTGCCCAATCAAAGGAAAACTACTTAAGAAGGACGTTCCACATTATTAAGCAGGCCACAGGTTTCAAGCAATATGGGAAAGAAAAAGGATCTCTCTGCTGCCGAAAAGCGTGAAGTATTGCAATACCTTGGACAAGGTATGAAAACATTGGATATTTCAAGAAAACTTAAGCGTGATCATCGTACTGTGAAAAGATTTGTGGCTGATTAGGAGCACAGACGGGTTCGTTCAGATAAAGGCAAAATGAGGAAGGTTTCTGCCAGACAAATTAATAGGATTAGGAGAGCAGCTGCTAAAATGCCATTGCAAAGCAGCAAACAGGTACTTGAAGCCGCTGGTGCCCCTGGAGTCCCGCGAACTTCAAGGTGTAGGATCCTCCAAAGGTTTGCAAGTGTGCATAAAGCTATTATTCGGCCACCCCTAAACAATGCTCACAAGCAGAAAAGGTTGCAGTGAGCTCAGAAATACATGAAGACTAATTTTCAAACCGTGTTGTTTACTGATGAGTGCCGTGCAACCCTGGATGGTCCAGATGGATGGAGTAGTGAATGGTTGGTGAATGGCCACCATGTCCCAACAAGGCTGCGACGTCAGCAAGGAGGTGGCGGAGTCATGTTTTGGGCTGGAATCATGGGGAGAGAGCTGGTAGGCTCCTTTAGTGTCCCTGACGGTGTGAAAATGACCTCTGCAAAGTACGTAGAGTTTACGACTGACCACTTTCTTCCGTGGTACAAAAAGAAGAACCGTGCCTTCCGTAGCAAAATTATCTTCATGCATGACAATGCACCATCTCATGCTGCAAAGAATACTTCTGTGTCATTGGCTGCTATGGGCATAAAAGGAGAGAAACTCATGGTGTGGCCCCCATGTTCCCCTGACCTCAACCCTATTGAGAACCTTTGGAGCATCCTCAAGCAAAATATCTATGAGGGTGGGAAGCAGTTCACATCAAAACAGAAGCTCTGGGAGGTTATTCTGACATTCTGCAAAGATATTTAAGCAGAAACTGTCCAAATACTCACAAATTCAATGGATGCAAGAATTGTGAAGGTGATATCAAAGAAGGGGTCCTATGTTAACATGTAACTTGGCCTAAGTTTTTTTTTTATTGAAAGAGCTTTTGATTTCTGTAAATATGACCTTCTGATGCTGCAAATTCAACAAATTACCATTTTAGTTCTCTTTACAACCTTTAAAATGTTGTGATCTCTGTTGTGCATAATAATTTGAAACAGAGCATTTTGAAAAAAAATCTGTTATCATTAGGAGATTTGTTCAATAAAATTCGCGTTATACTCCAACGGTTGATGGCTTGAAGATTATACTGACTGTCATTTGCATCGACTATTTAGGAAAATCAGCGAAAAACATTTGCATAATAATTTGGAATGCAGTGTACATATAGCCCCCTTGTAAATAGTGCCACACAGCCCCTCTGTTTAGTGCCACACAGTCCCCCCTTTGTAAATAGTGCTACACAGCTCTCCCCCTTGTAGATAGTGCATCCCCCATTTTAGACACACAGCCCTCCCGCCCAAAAAAATGTTTTTACTTACCTAGCCCCTTTTCCGCAACAGACGGAGCTGCTCCATAAACCCCTGGACAGGACCCTTGCGTAGGCTGGCATAATCCAGTCATCCCACCGGCCTGCGCAGGGATTTTCCTCAGCCTCTTATAGGCTGCAGGCCAAACTTGTCCCGCAGCCTATAGTATTCAATTGTATCTGCATCCTGAGGATGCAGATACAATTAAATGTGGCAGTCGCTAGAAACAGGCCCCCCCCCCCCCCCGGTGCTAGCTACGCTACCGGGCATGAGGGGGCCCGTGGCCCAAATGTTATTTTGCCAGATGGCGCGTGCCCCTTTCATGACGCTGGCTCCGTAGCAGCCGCTATGGCTACTATAGTCGGCAGGGAGCCCTGAAAGGATGGGGGCCCTGGGCAATTTCCCAGTTTGCCCCCCTAACGCCAACCCTGCATATAATGCTAAACCCATATTGCCATTTACAGCCCACCACACCAGCTTATTGTGCCCAAATAATGTGTGGCTGCTACAGGGGGTCAGGTGGGGTCCAGGTTCCAGAGGTGGGTTGACATCATAGATGGGCCGAAATTATCCTGCACTGGCGCCCTCTAGACTAAAGACCCTTTTACATGGGCCACTGATCGGGGGAAACGAGCGTTCAAAGGAATGCTCGTTCCCGATCATTAGTAGGAGAGATCACCACTGTCGGTAACGCAATTCACGAGACACAACTCCTTGGTACAACTTCTTTACTGTTATAAACACGTACAAGGATTTCTCTTCTTCAACAACTCGCACAAGAACTTCTCTTCTACGATAACAGGTACAGAAACTTTTCTTTAATGGAGCAGACAGAAATCCTGAGGTTGGGGACTTCGATCCTGCTGGAAGTCCCCTCGGAGAGAGGTTGTGCCTGAACCCACGTTGCCAGGCTTGGCTACAGACACGCCGCTGTCAGTCACGGCGGGAGCTACCCGCTACTGGCAGCCTACCCTAGGGTAAGAGTCACACTCTCGGCCCATGGGTCGCGTCGTGGGAATCAGCGAACTACCGTACCTACTAGCACCGTCACGGGTCCTTGAGGAGCTATCCGCTACCTTTCGTGACAAACCCTCTCTCTCCTCAGTCGGTGGTCCGAATATCGGACACACCTAGGATGCAACTGAACAGGTGAGGTTGACGCTAATGGGTGTACAAGTCCATCTAATAGTCCAATAAGTCCCGTCAACACGACCGTTCCCGCTGTCTGCCCCTTTTCTAACAATACTCGTCAATAACAGTTCACAGCATCCTTACAGGCGGTAATTACAGATATCATACACTCTTGGGTAACGCAGGGACACCAGCACAGTTAATGAGATAGCAAGTCTGACCTTGGGCCTAGCTCAGGCTGAGTTGTTTGTCCCTTTAAGGACTAGTCTTCTGCGCGCACTGTGGCGGTGTTTAACGAGGGACATCCTCCTGGGAAAAGTCGCTGGCTATGACAAGGGCACTTTCTCTAGGACGGGACTTGGGCTCCTGGTCAGGGGTTTTACGGTCTAGGACCGGTACCTGTGGCTGTTGGCACACTCCGTTGTGCTCCGGCCGGTCCTCTGTCCTTCTGGATGACTGCGGTGGGAAGCACACGTGCTGCTGTTCTCCTCTTCTTCTGCAACGGCTGCAGTGGGAAGCACACGTGCTGCTGTTCTCCTCTTCTTCTGCAATGGCTGCAGTGGGAAGCACATGTGCTGGCAGGCTCCTGCTTCCCTCTGCCAACCAACCTTCTCTGCTGGACTCAATCCCCCTATCCGGACACCGGCTCTGCTGGGCTCTCTCCTCTTTCCCTGCACTCGTCGGCACACTTCTATGTCCAGTGCTGCCGTCCTTCTTCCCTCCTCCACCTTGCCGCGCCTCTCTCTTGCCTTCCCGCGCACACACTCACACCTTCCGGTCCTCTCTCGCCTGCCACGTCACGGCCTCTCCCACTTCCTCTCTCCAGCTCGCATTGCGAGACTTCTCCTCTTCCGCCCGCTGGAGCGCCTGCTCGCGGCTGTCGGCAAAGCGGCCGTTTCCATGGCGACCAGGACCCTCCTCCGCTAGGCCGCCGGACTCCAGCTCAAAGACCGGCTGCGTTCCTGCGTTGTCCCTCAGGCGACAGGTAAGTTTACCCCTTACTCATTGCCCTGCGTAAACAGGGCAACAATCAGCTGATGAACAAGAAAACGCCTGTTCATCTCCTGAACGTATCCTTTATGCAGCATGAAATATTATCGTTGTCGGATGCACATAACCATGTGTAAACAGGGTGATGTACAGCCGGCATGATGGAAATGCATGGGGACAATCATAGTAACAGGCAATCGTCCCCATACATAGCTCCTTATGAAAGGAGCAAACGAGCGCCGATCAACGAGCTGTCTCTTATGAACCAAATTGGCCGGTGTAAAAGGACCCTAAATGTCCTCTTACACCGGCTAATTTTGGCCAATGCAACAGCTCCTTGATCGGTGCTTGTTTGCTCCAGTCACAAGCAGCTATGTATGGGGACGAAAGTTCGTTACTCCGATCACTCATCCCCATATATTATTATCATGTCAGCAGCGAGTCTCCCTGTTTACACGATAATGTTATAGTTTTTTAAATCTATACGATAAGCAGATGAACGAGCTCGTTCTTCGGCTGATCGCTACCTTGTCTACACAGGGCAATTATCAGCAACGAGCGTTTTATGAACGATCGTGTGCACGATAATTGGCCCGAGTAATAGGGCCTCAAGGTTGGCTCTGTTCAAAACCCCCATCAATTAGCATTTTATGGCCTATTTAGCAGATAAGACATCATATTGAGAGATGGGAAAACCCATGGTCAGTAGGAGCCAAATACAACTGTATGTAGATCATGCTCTAGTGATGACAAGTGGCATTCAAGATATTTCTCTACTTCTTTTAGGGGGAGTTCACACAGAGTTTTTTTAAGCGGAAACCGCGTCGGAAAACACGCCAAAAAACATCCGCAAACATCTCCCATTGATTTCAATAGCAGGCATTTTTTCCCCGCGAACGGTAAAAAAACGATTGTGGGAAAAAGAAGCGACATGCCCTATCTTCGGGCGTTTATGTCTCTAACCTCCCAATGACATCAATGGGAGGCAGAGAAAGCTATTTATGCAGCAACCTTTGCCCGCGGCACTCAATGGCTGCGGGTGAAAAACGGCGCGAAAAACGGCATGCAGGCAGGTCAAAATCTGCCTCAAAATTCCAGATTTTGAGGCAGATTTTTCTGTCTGCAAAAAACTCAGTGTGAACAGGGCCTTGTAATGTAATCTCCAGCATCACTGATAGAGGGACCACAGATGAATCTGCTGCTTCATGAAGCTTCTCACTCGATGGTCACATATGGTCAGTTATGAATGTTCTCCACTGAAGAGCTACAAACTTGCATTGTCCAGTAGTACACCCCCTATTTCCCATCAGCTATGCACCTTCTTATGTAATATGGTACACCCCATATGCTTTATTCTTCTCCTATGCTTTATTCTGCAGATCTGCTTGTTCAGATTGGCTGCTGTGTATAAGCACAAGCCCACCAGAATACATAAAGGGCTGATTTCAATTATAGCAAGGGCAGAATGCTTATAAACTTCCATCAACTAGACCACCAATGAGAAGAAGATTATCAAGTAGAAGCCCCATGATTGAGCCAGGTGACCCTCAATAAGGGGGAGGAGATTGGAGATCTTTTTAAAATTCTAGATGGATCTTGTTTACAAATGAGCCATTCCGGTAATAGTAATGTCCATAATGTTCCTCCAGGATGTAAGAAAAACACTTTCACACAGATTACACAAATCATACACGGCCATGACAGATCTGCAAGTACAGTGCGGCTCATCATAATAGCGTATTATAGTCTTGTAATAATGATGGAGAAGGAGGGCTGATAGCTTAGAGGGGTCACAAACCAGGCTTGCCACGAGTGATTTCTCTGGGTGAAAACCAAGATTCCAAAGAATGGAGAAGTTAACTAGAACAGTATGTACCTCACCTTGTAAAATCAGTTCCCTGTTTTTCACATTTTCCGTATTATAACTCTTTCTAGGACAGCTGGGTGACAACCAAAATGGCCACCATTACAGCTCCCACAATGGTTGTCACCCAACTTTCCAAAACGCCAGAATGGCTCTCTAGCCTTCCCCCGAGCTTTACTCTGCAGCTCAGCTTGTTCACATTGGCTTCAGTCCATAAGTAAGTAAATGAATGGGGCTAAACTGCAATGACAAATTCAGACCATGTTACCGAGTGGCGCTGTTTCTGGGGGAAACAAAAAGCAGACCCTTTTTCTAATCTTATAACACCTCTTTAAATATTCTTTTAATCCATATCATAGATATATCTCTTTCTATGACAGATGACTGACAATCAAAAAGGCCTCCCACAGGGGTTGTCAACGAGCATTCCCAAACTCATCAATGGTATTTCTGCCTATTTATGCCGCTGTGGGGGGCTTATGTATTAGCTATTGGGGCAGAGGGTGATTTATATATAAGCTATAGGGTTAGAAAGTGGCTTATGCAATATCTATAAGGGGAAAAATGTGGCTTATGTATTAGCTATACACCGTGTTCCAAATTATTATGCACATTGGATTTAAGTGTCATAAATATTTAATTCTGAGTTTTTCAATGAAACTCATGGATGGTATTGTGTCTTAGGGCTCTTTGGATCATTGTAATCAATCTCAGACACCTGTGATAATTAGTCTGCCAGGTGTGCCCAATCAAAGGAAAACTACTTAAGAAGGACGTTCCACATTATTAAGCAGGCCACAGGTTTCAAGCAATATGGGAAAGAAAAAGGATCTCTCTGCTGCCGAAAAGCGTGAAATAGTGCAATACCTTGGACAAGGTATGAAAACATTGGCTATTTCAAGAAAACTTAAGCGTAATAATTGTACTGTGAAAAGATTTGTGGCTGATTCAGAGCACAGACGGGTTCGTTCAGATAAAGGCATAATGAGGAAGGTTTCTGCCAGACAAATTAATAGGATTAGGAGAGCAGCTGCTAAAATTCCATTGCAAAGCAGCAAACAGATATTTGAAGCCGCTGGTGCCTCTGGAGTACCGCGAACCTCAAGGTGTAGGATCCTCCAGAGGTTTGCAAGTGTGCATAAAGCTATTATTCGGCCACCCCTAAACAATGCTCACAAGCAGAAACGGTTGCAGTGGGCTCAGAAATACATGAAGACTGGATGGTTGGGGAATGGCCACCATGTTCCAACAAGGCTGCGACGTCAGCAAGGAGGTGGCGGAGTCATGTTTTGGGCTGGAATCATGGGGAGAGTGCAGGTAGGCCCCTTTAGGGTCCCTGACGGTGTGAAAATGACCTCTGCAAAGTACGTAGAGTTTATGACTGACCACTTTCTTCCATGGTACAAAAAGAAGAACCGTGCCTTCCGTAGCAAAATTATCTTCATGCATGACAATGCACCATCTCATGCTGCAAAGAATACCTCTGTGTCATTGGCTGCTATGGGCATAAAAGGAGAGAAACTCATGGTGTGGCCCCCATGTTCCCCTGACCTCAACCCTATTGAGAACCTTTGGAGCATCCTCAAGCTAAATATCTGTAGCATCCATGGCCGCGGGCCGTCGGGTTTACTCACCTCCCGACGCCCGCAGCCACGGATCCGTGAGCGCTCTTCCCCATCTCCTTCCTAGGAGACGCCAGCGCTCACTTCCGTTCCGTTCTGCTGTGTCCCGTAGGGTGCGCGCGCACACGCTCGTGCCCGGCCTTAAAGGGCCAGCGCGCACAAATAGGAAGTCATCATCATCATCAACTGCCACAATTTCCTGGTCTATAAGAAGGCCCCAGGTCTTCTAATCCTTGCCTGAGCGTTGTTAGTTTTCCCCGTCTGTCTTGCAAATGGTCCCTTAGTGTTTCCCGTTCCAGTTGTTACCCGTGCCTTGTTCCCCGTTCCTGTTTCCCGGGCTGTGCCTTAGTATCAAGTCGTGCCACGTCCTGTGTCATCTGCCATGTCCAGAGGAATCCACCACGTCCTGTGTCATCTGCCACGTCCGGAGTCATCCGCCACGTCCTGTGTCATCTGCCAAGCCCAGAGGAATCCGCTACGTGCTGTGTCATCTGCCACGTCCAGAGGAATCCGCCACGTCTTGTGTCATCTCCACGTCCAGAGGAATCCATCAAATTCTGTGTCATCTGCCACGTCCGGAGGAATCCGCCACGTCTGGCGCAACCTGCGGCACTGTGTCATCCGCCACGTTTGGCGCTATCTGCTGCATTCATCTCCATCTGTGCCAGAGCTACGGCCACCGTCTGGACTATTCAGGTACCCTTGTGCGGGACATTGTATTTCTGGGGTGTCCTGTTGTTTGACCAGTTGTCTCCCCGCTACGGTGGTACGGCCTAGTGGGTCCAATAACCCGCTTCGTGACAATATCTATGAGGGTGGGATCCAGTTCACATCAAAACAGAAGCTCTGGGAGGCTATTCTGACATCCTGCAAAGATATTCAAGCAGAAACTGTCCAAATACTCACAAATTCAATGGATGCAAGAATTGTGAAGGTGATATCAGAGAAGGGGTCCTATGTTAACATGTAACTTGGCCTGCTAATTTTTTTTTGATTGAAAGAGCTTTTGATTTCTGTAAATATGACCTCCTGATGCTGCAAATGCAACAAATTACCATGTTAGTTCTCTTTACAACCTTTAAAATGTTTTGATCTCTGTTGTGCTTAATAATTTGAAACAGTGCATTTTGAGTTTTTTACTTCTAAAAAAAAATCTGTTATTATTAGGAGATTTGTTCAATAAAATGTGCATTATACTCCAACGGTTGATGGCTTGAAGATTATACTGACTGTCATTTGCATCGACTATTTAGGAAAATCAGCGAAAAATAACATTTGCATAATAATTTGGAATGTGGTTACATAGTTACATAGTTACATAGTTAGTACGGCTGAAAAAAGACACATGTCCATCAAGTTCAACCAAGGGACGGGGAAAGGGAAGGAAAAATTTCTACACATAGGAGCTAATATTTTTTTGTTCTAGGAAATTATCTAACCCTTTTTTAAAGCCATCTACTGTCCCTGCTGTGACCAGCTCCTGCGGTAGGCTATTCCATAGATTCACAGTTCTCACGGTAAAGAAGCCTTGTCGCCTCTGCAGCTTGAACCTTTTTTTCTCCAGACGGAGGGAGTGCCCCCTTGTTTTTTGAGGGGGTTTTACAAGGAACAGGATTTCACCATATTTTTTGTATGTGCCATTAATATATTTATATAAGTTAATCATGTCCCCCCTTAGTTGTCTTTTTTCAAGGCTAAATAGGTTTAATTCTTTCAATCTTTCCTCATAACTTAAATTCTCCATGCCCCTAATTAGCTTCGTTGCTCTTCTTTGTATTTTTTCCAACTCCAGGGCATCCTTTCTATGAACTGGAGCCCAGAACTGAACTGCATATTCTAGATGAGGCCTCACTAATGCTTTGTAAAGTGGCATTATTACATCCCTGTCCTGTGAGTCCATGCCTCTTAATACACGACAATATCCTGCTGGCCTTTGAAGCAGCTGATTGACACTGCATGCTGTTATTGAGTTTATGATTTACAAGTACACCCAGATCCTTCTCAACAAGTGAATCCGCCAGTGTAGCTCCCCCTAGGACATATGATGCATGCAGGTTGTTGGTACCCAGATGCATAACTTTACATTTATCTACATTAAACTTCATCTGCCAAGTGGACGCCCAAACACTTAGTTTGTTTAAATCTGCCTGCAATTCATGAACATCTTCCATAGACTGAACTATATTACATAGCTTGGTGTCATCTGCAAAAATAGAAATAGTGCTATTAATCCCATCCTCTATATCATTAATAAATAAGTTGAATAATAGTGGTCCCAGCACTGAACCCTTGGGTCACCACTTATAACCGGGGACCATTCAGAGTAGGAATCATTGACCACAACCCTCTGGATATGGTCCTTGAGCCAATTCTCAATCCAATTACAAACTATATTTTCTAAACCTATAGTCCTTAATTTACCCATTAGGCGTCTATGGGGGACAGTGTCAAATGCCTTTGCAAAGTCCAAAAACACTATATCCACAGCGGCCCCTCTGTCTAGGCTTCTGCTCACCTCTTCATAAAAACAGATCAGGTTAGTTTGACAACTTCTGTCCTTAGTAAAACCGTGCTGGCTGTCACTTATAATGCTATTTATTGTCACATAATCCTGTATATAGTCCCTCAATAGCCCCTCAAACATTTTCCCCACGATGGATGTTAAGCTTACTGGTCTATAATTACCCGGGGAAGACCTAGAGCCCTTTTTGAAAATCGGCACCACATTTGCGCTGCGCCAGTCCCTTGGCACTATACCAGTCACTAGAGATTCTCTGAATATTATGAAAAGGGGGACAGAAATAACTGAGCTAAGCTCTTTAAGAATTCTAGGGTGTAACCCATCTGGTCCCGGGGCCTTGTGCACATTTATTTTATTTAATTTAGCTTGGACCATATCTACATTCATCCAATTCAGTATATCAACTGATATATTAACAGCACTGGCACCGGCTACATCAGCTGCTCTTTCTTCTGTTGTATATACAGAGCTAAAGAACCCATTTAGTAACTCTGCCTTCTCTTGATCCCCTGTGATCAACTCCCCATTACCATTATCTAAGGGTCCTACATGTTCAGAACCTTGGCTTTTTAGCATTTATATACTTGAAGAATTTTTTGGGATTTGTTTTACTATCCTTGGCCACCTGCCTTTCATTTTGTATTTTTGCTAATTTTATTACCTTTTTACAGATTTTATTAAGCTCTTTATATTTTACAAAGGCTACAGCTGTACCCTCAGATTTGTATTTTTTAAATGCCCTTTTTTGTCATGTATTGCCCCTTTCACAGAAGGTGTAAGCCATGTGGGGTTTAATTTTAGTCATTTATACTTGTTACCTATAGGAATAAATTTTGCACTATAATAACTCAAAGTAGATTTGAAAATCTCCCATTTATAATTTGTTCCATTATTTGACATTAGTTCTTCCCAGTCCATATCCTGAATTGCAGCCCTCATCCTGGGGAAATTGGCTTTCTTAAAATTAAATGTTTTTGCCCTCCCAGCCTGCGTATGTTTTTTACAGTATAGGTAAAATGTAACTATATTATGATCACTGTTACCGAGGTTTTCACGAACATTGACATTCCCAACATGATCTGCATTATTAGAAATGACCAGATCGAACAGAGCTTCACCTCTAGTCGGGTCTTCCACAAACTGGCCCATAAAATTTTCCTGCAACAGGTTGAGGAAATGTCTCCCCTTTGCATGACACCAATTAATATCCTGGAAATTAAAATCTCCCATTATCACTACAGTACCCGCCTGTGCAGCCCGCTCCCTCTGTTTATATAGCTGAACTTCCATCTCCTCAGTTATATTGGGGGGTCTATAGATTACACCAAAAGTAATTTTTTCAGTGTTTACCTCCCTTTCTAGTTCCACCCACAAGGTTTCAACCTCCTCACAGTATTCACCCACTATTGTCTCTTTCACACTCGCCTTCATATCATTTCTCACATACAGACATACACCACCACCTTTCCTATTTGTCCTGTCTTTCCGAAAAAGTGTAAAACCCTGTAGATTTACAGCCCAATCATGTGAAGAGTCCAGCCATGTTTCAGCAACACCAACTATATCTATATTTTCTTCCAGTATCAAGGCCTCCAGCTCCCCCATTTTGCTTGCTAGACTTCTGGCATTTGTGAACATACACTTTAACTTGCCTGTCAGTTTTTCACTTTTATTATCAGAAATGTGATTTGACATTAATCGGGCCTTTTTATTTAAACTGATGTTTTGTAACGAAAGGATCTCCTTATCTTGTTGTCTAGTCCTCTCCCCACATTCTGTTTCTCCCCCCACCAATATAGTCTGACCCCTCTCTAACCTGGCTACCCCTTTTTTTTCTACATTGACCTCCCTCCTCAGCCCTAGTTTAAATACTCCACCACCCCAGCTAGAATTCTCTCCCCCAGCACAGCGGACCCCCTTCCATTTAGGTGCAAATCATCTGCAGAATACAGTTTGCACCCAAATGAAAAGTCAGCCCAGTGCTCTAGGAACCCAAATCCTTCTCCTCTACACCAAGACTTCAACCGTGCATTTAACTCCCTGAGCTCCCGCTGTCTTTCCTGTGATGCGCATGGCACAGGCAGTATTCCTGAGAATACTACTTTGGAGGTCCTTCCCTTCAGCTTGTATCCTAGTTCTTTAAAATTATTCTTAAGGATCCTCCACCTACCATTTATTCTGTCGTTGGTACCGACACGGACCACGACAGCTGGATCATCACCAGCCCCTCCCAGCAATTTGTCCACCCGTTCCACCACATGCCGAACCCTGGCACCAGGGAGACAGCAAACCATTCGGTTGAGGTGGCCTTGGCGACAAATTATTCTATCCGTCTTCCTGATTATAGAATCCCCTACGACTATCAATTGTCTTGGCTTACCTGCATTACCATCCCACCGACTACTAGATGGGCTGTTCTCCCGGCTGTTAGAGAGATTAGTATCCACTAGGGCTGCCATTTCTGAGACTGACACCCTCGCATCATCACCCAACTTGGCAATTTTGCCTGGAATGTCAGAAACCGGATCGGCCTTCCGTTTCTTTGACCCCTTTCTACTGCCCCTAACTACATTAACCCAGCTACTTACCTGATCCTGCTCACCCATGTCTTCACCCTCCAGTTCTAACCCACTAACTGCATGCTCCGTGAGCAGCATGCTTCGCTCAAGATTGTCTATCCTCCTCAGTGTTGCATTTTGCTCCTCCAGATCTCTAATACGAGCTTCCAGGTGACCAACATGCTCACATCTGCCACAGAGATATTCACCCTGGAACTCCGGCTCCAGTCGTGCATACATATGGCAAACTGTGCACTGTGCAGTGGCACAGGTTGCACACCCCTAAGGCTGGCCCTGAGCACAAGTCCTGATGAATGGAATGGTGTCTCGCCGTCCTGTATCAGATAAACCACAGTCGATGATCTACAAACCTAGAACCAGTGTTCGGACAACATCACACATCTCCAATAGTATCCACAAAAGGATTTTTTATCTGTCAAACAACATCGCCCCATGCACACGACCATAAAACCGCGGACCGTAACACGGTCCGCGGTTTCAGGGACCCATTCACTTCTATTAGCCGTGGACACCTTTCCGTACCACTACGGATGGGTGTCCATGCCATATAACTGTGCCGGGAATTATGGAGTATGTCAGTTTTTTCGTGTTTTACAGGCCGTGCTCCCATACTTTGTATGGGAGCACTGCCTGAAAGTGCAGGTGGCCGTCAGTAGAAGGCCGGGCCCGGAATCGTGGCCCGCGATTACCGGCATGGTCGTGTGCATGGAGCCTAAGACATTTCAATAAAAACTATTTTGTTGCATTCTGCTCCTCCAGATCTCTAATACGAGCTTCCAGGTGACCAACATGCTCACATCTGCCACAGAGGTATTCACCCTGGAACTCCGGCTCCAGTCGTGCATACATATGGCAAACTGTGCACTGAAGAAAACCTTGAATCTTGCTATCCATTATCCAAGTTACAAAAAAAAACAGCGAACAGGTGTTAATCAAAAAGAAAAAGAAGTAGAAGAGCACTTACTGGGGCTTAACTCCTCTTTTCAACTCCGGTTTTTGGAACTCCACTTGATCTACAACCCACTTGTTTTTTCAAGCCACAGAGCAGGCTCTACAGAGTACTGAGGCCTGATTTATACCACCTGGTACCAGCTAACCCCTGCCCCTTACTCAGCTACTCAGGAAGGAAACTGCAAGGGAAAAATGGTTTTAAATAATGTCACTTTTGCAAACTTTGTAGCAAGCAAGCAATCAATACATATATCACATACAATGGCCCCCCACTTTATCACACACTACACAGTAAGTCAATCCGGTTTTTGGAACTCCACTTGATCTACAAACCACTTGTTTTTTCAAGCCACAGAGCAGGCTCTACAGAGTACTGAGGCCTGATTTATACCACCTGGTAGCAGCTAACCGCTCCCCCTTAGTCAGCTACTCAGGAAGGAAACTGCAAAGGAAAAATGGTTTTAAATAATGTCACTTTTGCAAACTTTGTAGCAAGCAAGCAAGCAATCAATACATATATCACATACAATGGCCCCCCACTTTATCACACACTACACAGTAAGTCAATCCGGTTTTTGGAACTCCACTTGATCTACAACCCACTTGTTTTTTCAAGCCACAGAGCAGGCTCTACAGAGTACTGAGGCCTGATTTATACCACCTGGTACCAGCTAACCCCTCCCCCTTACTCAGCTACTCAGGAAGGAAACTGCAAGGGAAAAATGGTTTTAAATAATGTCACTTTTGCAAACTTTGTAGCAAGCAAGCAATCAATACATATATCACATACAATGGCCCCCCACTTTATCACACACAACACAGTAAGTCAATCCGGTTTTTGGAACTCCACTTGATCTACAACCCACTTGTTTTTTCAAGCCACAGAGGTGTAGAGGTAGAGGTGTAGAGGTAGAGGGTAGAGGTGTAGAGGTAGAGGGTGGCTTATGTATTAGCTACAGAGGTAGAGGGTGGCTTATGTATTAGCTATAAGGGAAAAAGGAGGCTTATGTATTAGCTACAGATGTAACCATCTTTATCTTGACTAAACGCATTAAATACACAGTAGCAAGAAACTTTAACTTGACTTTTTCAATGGTTTTCAATGGATTTAGTTGTGTGATATCACGCTGCAGAAAACAATCTGAGTCAAAATAGACTGTGCTACATTTGTATGGGGGTGGCCTATGTATTAGCTATGGGCAGTGGCGAATTTCAATATGGACGGTTCGGGCAGCCGCCTGGAGCCAGAGGCTCCTAGGGGACCCATGGGAACAGACCGTTTCGCCTCGGTTCTTCCGAACTGGTTGTTAAAATTACAGATGGTTCGGAGAACCAGGGAGTAGCGGCAGTCAATTATATCTGCGTCCTTAGAACGCAGATACAATTGATTAGGCTAACGCTGGCGAGGCACGGGAACTACCAGTTCCCTGCCTCGCAATTCGTTGCTTTACGAATGATGCAGGCAGCAGGGTGAAGTCATCGTGCTGCCTGCGTCGTTCCGCTGAATGAGGCCTGGTCTCTGACAAGCCTTGCGCCGCTGGAGGATGACGCGTGAACAGAGACAGACATCTGAGCCAAAGACATCTGAGAGGCAAATTCTGCAGAAATGGGTCGTGGCCAGGAGAAGTCGTCATGAGGTCTGGGCTGGATAGAGAAGAAAAGAGAAAAAGAATGACTAGAATCTCAGATTATGTCAACCTGTGAGTCACTGGATTTAAAAAGGAGCTGTCACCAGTCCTGACATGTCAGTTATAGGAAATCCTTGTATTCCACAAAAAGGACAACAAGGCTTATGTATTAGCCATAAAGGAAGAGGGTGGCTTATGTATTAGCTACAGGCTAGAGGGTGACATGTGTTTGCTATAGGGGAAGAACGAGGCTCATATATTAGCTATAGGGGAAGATGGTGGTTTATGTATTAGCTATAAGTAAATATAGCTAATGGCTTATATATTAACTATAGTGGAAGAGGGTAGCTGTGAGGGTAGATGTAGGGGGCAGCAACCTTTGAAATTCCAGCTTTTATGAAACTACAATTCCTAGCATGCCCTGACAGCCTTAAGCTAGAATAATAGAGCCTTTGGCTGTCAGGAACTGCTGGGAGTTGTAGTTTCACAACAGCTGGAGTGCAGATGCTGACCCCTGAGGTAGAGGGAGGCTTATGTATTAGCTTCTTGGGAATAGAAAGGCTTATGTATTAGCTATGGAGGAATAGGGAGGCTTATGTATTAGCCATAGGGGAAGAGGGTGGCTTATGTATTAGCTATGGAGGAATAGGGAGGCTTATGTATTAGCTATAGGGGAATAGGGAGGCTTATGTATTAGCTATGGAGGAATAGGGAGGCGTATGTATTAGCCATAGGGGAAGAGGGTGGCTTATGTATTAGCTATGGAGGAATAGGGAGGCTTATGTATTAGCTTCTTGGGAATAGGAAGGCTTATGTATTAGCTATGGAGGAATAGGGAGGCTTATGTATTAGCCATAGGGGAAGAGGGTGGCTTATGTATTAGCTATGGAGGAATAGGGAGGCTTATGTATTAGCTATAGGGGAATAGGGAGGCTTATGTATTAGCTATGGAGGAATAGGGAGGCGTATGTATTAGCCATAGGGGAAGAGGGTGGCTTATGTATTAGCTATGGAGGAATAGGGAGGCTTATGTATTAGCTTCTTGGGAATAGGAAGGCTTATGTATTAGCTATGGAGGAATAGGGAGGCTTATGTATTAGCTTCTTGGGAATAGGGAGGCTTATGTATTAACCATAGGGGAAGAGGGTGGCTTATGTATTAGCAATGGAGGAATAGGGAGGCTTATGTATTAGCTATAGGGGAATAGAGAGGCTTATGTATTAGCTATGGAGGAATAGGGAGGCTTATGTATTAGCTATGGGGGAATAGGGAGGCTTATGTATTCGCTATGGAGGAATAGGGAGGCTTATGTATTAGCCATAGGGGAATAGGGAGGCTTATGTATTAGCTAT
The DNA here is from genome assembly GCF_050947455.1 of Rhinoderma darwinii. Taxonomy (NCBI): domain Eukaryota; kingdom Metazoa; phylum Chordata; class Amphibia; order Anura; family Rhinodermatidae; genus Rhinoderma; species Rhinoderma darwinii. The sequence goes on along the minus strand of NC_134689.1, from coordinate 402,433,113 downwards.
AGAGGAATAGGGAGGCTTATGTATTCGCTATAGGGGAATAGGGAGGCTTATGTATTAGCTATAGAGAATGCAGAGGTTGCAGTCGCTCCTGGTGCCTGAGGGGTCCCCTCTACCACATACAGGCCAGCAGTACTATACATGGGGCAGTCACAGTTGGGGGCCCCCAGCACAGATCTTATCATGGGGCCCATGAGCTTGATAACTGTGCACCGTTGTCTCTGATTGTTTGTTTGATGTGTCCAGGCTTCAGTAACACTTGCCGCTCGGCCCCTGCTGTGAAGTACACACAATCTCTGTGTATTTTGCCATAGTTGCTGATTTTACTGGAAATTACAGAGTTTGGAAATCTCTCCAGCTCCTCCCTGTTACTGATTAGAGAGATTGTTTGCTCTGTCCACCCAAGAGATGATATAAAGCCCCAGGTCCTGGCAGAGAAGGCACTGCATCCTAGATACACCATGGGGTGCAGAGTTCTGTGTCTCACCCTGCTCGCCCTCCTGGCTGGTTGCTATGGACAATCGTAAGTAATTTTTGTATTCAATTTTGTATTGTATTTTATATTCAGTTTAGATAGAAGTATATAAAAGAAGCCACATTTGGATTTTGTGTTTGCAATATGTATCCGCAAGCGGTTTTCACTTCTACAGTCTGTGCTGTCAGTAGATTGTGAGCTCTGTTTGCAGAACCAGTTTTAGGGGGTGGCAAACTGGGTAATTGGTGAGGGCCCCACTTTACTATTAGATCTCTGGGGATGGGAATCCCAGAAAAAACTAAAACCACTCAATATTATTTAGCTGCATAGGGTGGTCTTTTTTGGGAACTAAACAGCAGTGTTATATGGCAACTATATGGCGGTTTTCTGTGGGCGATTTAAGGTAGTATTATTTGTATACTGCATATTATTTGGGCACATTATAGTGGAATTATGTGGGCTCTAGGCTTAAATTATAAGTATATCAGTTTAAAATAGCAAAGAGGGGAAAGCTTTAGGGCTCATTTACACGAGCGTGAATCTCATCCATGGGCTGTGCGTTGAAACAACGTACAGCACACGGCCCCATTGATTTCAATGGGGCCATTCACACATGCATGAGTTTTGACACTGCGAGTGTCCGATGCATGAAGCTCACTGTATGTCCTATATTGGAGCGTTTTCACGCACCTAGTCGCCCTTTGAAGTTAAGGGGTGTTTGAAAATCACGGACAGCACACGGATGCACATCCATGTGTTGTCCATGTTTTATGCACCAGTTACATTTAAAAAAAAGTGCGAGTGTGTGAAAAACGCATGCCACTCGCACAGCACATTGATGCATAAAGCAACGAATACGGACAGATATACGCGCGTTTTTTAGACGCGTAAAATCTGTCATGCTCGTGTCAATGTAGCCTTATTTGTTGTCCAGGGTCTCTTGGTCTTCATTATGTCAATTATTATATCTGACTGGGTTCAGCATGACTCCCTCATATCACTATAGACTGTATGTGATTTATTATATGGGGCACTGGAGTATAAGTTATATGGCTACAAAACAGCGCTGGAAATGTATAGGGGCTTTCAATGCAAACCAATTGATCAGTTCAACAAGAGGGACATTTCAGGAGCGGAGAAATTTAGGACAAAGGACCAATGTCCATGTCTAAAGCTCAAAGCAGGACCCATGGTAGTTTTAGTATTTAATTGATTGCTTGTCAGGGCTGGATTAAAGCATGGGTAAGGGGGGCAACCTCCACTATTATGGCCTAGACTCATGGTGCTGTCTGTGGAATTGTTTGAGAACTCTGTAGCATTATTTTGGCACTACATAGGAAGGTATGGCACAGTTATGTGCTTATTTCATGGCTGTATTGAGTGGGCACTGTATGGCATTAGGACGTAGGCATCTATTCAGTACTATGTATCCAGTATAGGGCACTATAATGAAGTCATTCTATAGCAGTATTATGTGGACCCTGTATGGTTATGTTACTTTGCACTTCATGGTGCTATTATTTAGGCACCGTGTGGAATTATTATTGGGGCAGTATTATAGTAGTAGTATCCCCCTCCATTTCCTTCTTTCCAAAGAAGAAAATAATTGACTGGGAGCCCCCACAAGTTTTATCCAGGGGCCTCCATAGACCTTAATATGACTCTATTGTTTATTCTGATTGGCTTGTGTTTCTGTGATAGATGTACTCTCATTACACCCAACATACTACGTTTGGAGAGTGATGAAATCATCGTCCTAGACGGGAACAACATGGCTTTTGAGGCTGAAGTTGAGATTCAAGACTTTCCCAAGAAAAGTTTCAGTTTAGTGAAGCAGAAGATCTCCCTGAATGCTGCTAACAAATTTCTGGGCACAGCTACAGTCAAGGTAAAGTCATGGCATACCAAAACCGGCAACAATACATAACACGGTTTGCTACCGATCCTTGATCCGGTTGTTAATCAAACATTTTTTTCTTTCCTTTTTTTTTGGTCAGATTCCATCTAAAGATCTAGTTAAAGACTCCAAAACCAAACAATATGTCTACGTGACGGTAAAGTCTCCCATGTGTAATATGGAAAAAGTTGTGCTTCTGGGCTATCAAAGTGGATATGTTTTTATTCAAGCTGACAAGACTATCTACACACCGGGGTCTACAGGTATTGGCATGGATTGTTTGGTGTTATGGCATTGCACTTGCTGTTCTGCTCCCTGTTCGGCTCATTGAAGAGGCTGAGACTTAGTATGTGCCCTATACTGTGGACCTGTAAGGAATTTACTCCACTTCAATCTTATCACTCACAGTAAATCCACTGCTGAAAAGCAAAGGGTTCCTACACCGGTTTTGCACCATCTTAAATGGTCGTCCACCTTATATTCTTGGTCTTCTTTTCACAGTTCTCTACCGTATCTTCTCGATGAACTACAAGATGTCCCCTGTGAATAAAGCTGTCATCGTTGAGTTTCTGGTAAGAGAACGGTGATGCATCTTACTTTTTTTACAAATTTTAACCACTAATATAATTTTAATACCAAGCAGAAGATAAGTAGGTAAAGCCATCACACAGAAGCTGTGGTTGTCCAATCTTGGTTTTTGGTTTGTTGGAATGGAAGGTCACAAAAATAATACAAGTATGTAGGATAAAGTAAAAATATATTACCATGCCCTTAATAATTCACGTAACTCTTAAGTGTAAACCATAGAAGAGAGGCAGGCGCCTCGCACATCTAAAAAAAATGATATAAGGAGTGCAAAACTAGCGTCAATAAGACTAAATCCTATACACAAAAAGCGACCACTCAATAAAAAAAGCTGGATCCTCCTATTATCGATCACATCTAAGTTATGAACTTAGATGTGATTGGTAATAGCGCTGGAACGGCTGACACTGAACCCGTCAGTCCAGCTGACCTGACGGATTCAGGTCTCAGCACAAGATACAGCTGCTCTGTATACAGGATACAAAGCAGCTGTATCTCAAAAAGTAAAAATTATTTTTGATAAAAAGTAATTAGAAAGTTGCACCATCCACACTGATTATTAAAATAAATAACATTTTCAAAGGTGTACATAGCCTGTAAAAGATATATAAACCTTTGAAAGGCAAATTATAAAAAAAATAATAATAAAAAGTTGTATCAGTGTGTTTTGTGTAACTTTGTAAATACATTTTATTAAAAATTATTTTAGCTTTTTTAGATACAGCTCCTCTGTATTCTCTATACAAAACAGCTGAATCTAGCGCTATTCACTGAATCCGTCAGTCCTGTGGACCTGACGGGTTCAGTGAAAGCAGAATCCACGTGTTATCCATCACATGTAAGTTATGAACTTAGATGTGATGGATAACAGGTGGCTCCTGTGTGTCAGAGACACGGGGGACCCACCGACACTGAACCCGTCGGGTCCCTGGGACTGACGGATTCATTAAATAGCGCTACATACAGCTGCTCTGTATACAGACTACAGAACAGCTGTATTTAGAAAAGTAAAAATAGTTTTTAATAAAAAGTATTTACAAAGTTACAAAAAACACACTGATGCACCTTTTTATTAAAAAAAACAAAAAACATTTGGCCTTTCAAAGGTTTACATAGCTTTTAAGTGTAAGATAGAAAATTCCATAGGCAAAACAATATAAATAAGTATAGTGTTTATAAAATGAAGGTATATTCCATGGTACACAGGGGGCGAGCATTGGTTTCTCCCTTCACACTCTGTGACATCATGCGTTTGCTGCATCTTAAAAATGAGAACTCAACAGAGAGTCAAATAGTCCCCATCGGAGGCAAATACAGAATAAGTCCTAATACAGACCAAATCACAGTACTAACCAGTGCCCATACAATACTGTTACACAGTTTCTACATAATAGTGCCATAAAGTACCCAAATAACAGTATCTAACAGTACAAAGATAAAAACCACTATTTCGCACCTATATACCTCTCAAATGGCAAAAGGGTTCTATAGTAGACCGAACCAGCCTGACCTTATGTCAACTTGTGAGCGAGTGTCAATAACTAGAATCCTTTCCCATCGGCTCGTGTTCAGAGCAGGTAATATTCTATGGAGAATTCTATCCAAAAAGTGTCGCCATATGGAAAAGACCACCAAAAAACAATTGCACTCTACTTGGAGTTGTTGATATGCTCCGGCCAGTAGCGTACCACATGTATAGTGGTGTCCAATAGTGAGGCTATGCAAAACAAAGAAAACAAAGGGATTGACGTAATTGAGAGTAAAACAGGTGCATTGTGTTAATAAATGTAGCTTTTCTATAAAAAAAAACTATTTTTTTGCGCAAAGTACGTCACATTTCTGACGGATTTAGCCAATTCCTGCAATTGTCTTTTCTCTGTACAGACGCCTGAGAACATAATTGTTAAGAGAGATACAGTCAAAACTGAAGGAGAATCCGGTATCATCTCCTTATCCTACAAACTACCAGAACTTGTGAGGTAAATATTCCATTTTATACTCAAATAACTTGTCTGATTGATTTGATATATCCGCGTTCATATTGGGAAGACAACTCAACAATTTTATTTATTGTGGACAAGAATGGAGGGGCACAGCATGGCAGGGTAGTGGACATTGCAACGAGAAACCGGCCATGTCATTAATATGTTTTTAGGTGGAATTCTCAAATCTGTTAGGCTCATATTAATTCATTGTCCGAGCCTAATTAACACTTTAATTACTAACCGGGAGCCATGATAATCCAAGTATAATTCATACGCCGATGACCGGCTGCCCTACATTTGTCATGGCGCTTACTGACTATTTTCTTCCCGGAGAGCAATACTCCCTACATCTGGTTGGTACTGTAGTCTGGGCGTTTTCTTCAGTTTAATTTTTACATTTAAATATGTATTATATATATATATATATATATATATATATATATATATATATATATGTGTGTGTGTTATTACATATGTAACACATATATCTAAATATAATGGTACAGAAACTATATTCATTGTGCCATACAGTGCCCATATAAAAACGAACCTACAGTGCCCATATAAACAGTACCATACAGTGCCCATATAAATATTAATCAACAGGGCTCAAAAAAATAGCACCATACAGTGTCCATATAAATACTAACCTAAAGTGCCCATATAAACAGCACCACACAGTGCCCATATAAATATTAATCTACGGGGCTCAGATAAATAGCACCATACAGTGCCCATATAAATACTAACCTACAGTGCCCATATAAACAGCACCAGACAGTGCTCATATAGATACTAATCTACAGGGCTCATATAAATAGCACCATACAGTGCTCATATAAATACTAATCTACAGGGCTCATATAAATAGCACCATACAGTGCTCATATAAATAGTTTATAAAGTGCCAAATGAATAGTGCCATATTGTGCTCATAATAACATATTGATCTGACCCTTCAGTTTGGGTGTATGGACCATATCAGCAAAATATGAAGACTCTCCGCTACAAAATTATACCACGAACTTCGAGGTGAAAGAATATGGTAAGAAAATATAATTATAGGACATGTGTAAAGGATCTGCCAGGCACAACTTCTGTGTATACGCCCATAGGTAATCAGTCTGCACCTGAGTCTATGTCTCTGAGACTGACTCCATCTTCCACCACTCAGGATGGCAGGCTTAGGAGTGGGAGAGCCTATCGCAGCCTGGCCAGACGGAGCTAGCTCCCGCCCTCTGTCTATTTATACCTGCCTTTCCTGTTCCTCCTTTGCTTGTGATTCTTCTCGTGTGGTTTCCTGGCCCTGCTACAGCTTCTAACTATTTGACCCTGCTCCATACTGACCCTGGCTTAATGACTACTCTCCTGCTCTGCGTTTGGTACCTCGTACACTCCTGGTTTGACTCGGCTCGTTCACCACTCTTGTTGCTCACGGTGTTGCCGTGGGCAACTGCCTCATTTCCCTTTGCTTTGTGTACCCTGGCCTGTTTGTCTCGTGCACTTACTGAGCGTAGGGATCGTCGCCCAGTTGAACCCCGTCGCCTAGGGCGGGTCGTTGCAAGTAGGCAGGGACAGAGTGGCAGGTAGATTAGGGCTCACTTCTGTTTCCCTACCCCCAGTCATTACAACATGTTGGTAATATCAGTGGTTTTTTTTTTTAAATATTTTTAACAATTTCTACTTTTTTTCTCCTATAGTCCTTCCCACTTTTGAGATTCAGCTGATTCCAGGGGAGAAATATTTTTATATCGAAAGTCTTGAATTTGTAGTGGACATCAAAGCAAAGTAAGTACATGACAGTACGAAAGGAACATTTGAGTTTTTTGTAGTAAAGAGATGATGTATTCAATTATAGCACATATCCCAAGTGACAATCTGAATTTAAGCTCACCCCACCACCAATGTTCATAGCCTATTATTCTGTAAGCCAACAATAATATGAGAATGTGACTTTCCCACTTAACGCAGGAGGCATAAATATCTGTATGTGGCTCTGGAGTCATAATACTCAGTGTCACGATGCGGGGTGTGGAACCACTGGGCCGTACCATGTAGCGGGATGGCAGGTGGCCAAACAGGTATAGTACAGAGTCTATAGTCCAGAAAGGGTACCTGTGGAAACTCGGACAGTAGCACAGCAGGCTTGGCTGGGACCAGGCAGCAGGTAGACGTCAGTCGTGGAGCAGCAGAACAGGTGTGGAATACAGCACAGCATGACTACAGCACAGCACGGCTCTTGACCAGGACATCACGGGATACAGGATACAGGATACAGGAACAGGGAACACTTGGGAACTGGAAGACACTAGGAGACCATTTGCAAGACAAACTTTGGGTAACGAACAATGCTCAGGCAAAGAACAAGAGGGCAGAGCCCTTTTTATAGTCCAGTAGCATTCTGGGCTTGATTGCAGACTTCCTGCAATTATGCGTGCACCGTGCACTCGCGGGCGGGCGTGTCCTCCGGAGACAATCTCAATACCAGGAAGGGAGTACCGGCGCCTAACAGGGGGCGGACGCTGCAGGGAACTCACATGTCCATGGCCACGGCCGTCGAGGGGTAAGTTAGAACGGCGGGCCGTGGCCATGGACGTTACACTCAGATAAAGTCAGATGAACAGAATTCTCCTTAAAGCAACCTTCCGGTCCAGGGAAAACATTTTAAATATGATGGTGTAAATGGAGTCATATTACCTGATGCCCTCCAGTTGTGTTTCTCTGTCATGGATCTGCTGTTTTAGGGTCCCCTGTGTGCTGTCCCAAAATGGCCACAACGCTTCTTAGACTCTGAGTCTGAGGCAGTCCCACTCTTCTCAAATTGGGCAGACTTGCTCACATAAGCAGTTCTGTCCAATCTGTGAACAGAGGAGGTGTCTGAGAAACGCTGTGGCCATTTTGAAACAACAAAATGCAGTTTTTGTGCCCAAAACGGCAGATCCATGGCAGAAGGGGGGCAACTGGAGGCCACCTGGTAATATTACTCCATATACCCATCACATTTATAATTTTGTCCTTAGATTGGAGTGTCGCTTTAAGTCTATGGCTACTTTAATATCTATACAAAGATTGTTTATGGAGCCAGACTTGTCCGCCATTCGGGGAAACAATGATCCAACAAATTTGCACCAAAGATAAGCATTAGAGATGTTTGGTGCCGGTTTATGTGCCCTTTTAAAATTACTTACCATGCCATAAAAAAGGTTGGTACAGTATATAAAATGAGAATGCTGGGACCGGTAGATAATGTATGTAATTTAGTTGATAACTGACTCAGGGAAAAAAAGTAAAAGAAAAGTGTGGGTCACAGTTGGGGTACCACAGGGCTGTGTTATGGGCACTCTTCATCTTATTGTTTATTAATGACTTTGTAGAGGGCATACAGAGTATAGCTCTGCAAAGTAATCAACACAGAGGAGGATAATATATTACAAATGGCAAACAAAGTTTAATGTGGATAAATATAAGCTAGAGAAAACTCATTTTACAATTATGTATTAAATATCAAAACCCAATGAAAGGCGTGCCAGGCAGCTGCCATCAAAGCAAACAAAATGATGGAAAGTCTCGAAAGAGGCATAGATGCTCATGACAAGAGTATAGTTTTGCCGCTAGACAAACCGCTAGTCAGACCACACATGGAATATTGTAAATAATCCCCCCTCCCTCCCGATATGAGGCAATTTGTTAGCACCACATGGGGGTTTTGCCTTTCTCTGGATAAACATTGTAGGATTATACAGGGTGGGCCATTTATATGGATACACCTAAATAAAATGGGAATGGTTGGTGATATTAACTTCCTGTTTGTGGCACATTAGTATATGGGAGGGGGGAAACTTTTCAAGCTGGGTGTTGACCATGGTGGCCATTTTGAAGTCAGCCATTTTGTATCCAACTTTTGTTTTTTCAATGGGAAGAGGGTCATGTGACACATCAAACTTATCGAGAATTTCACAAGAAAAACAATGGTGTGCTTGGTTTTAACGTTACTTTATTCTTTCATGAGTTATTTACAAGTTTCTGACCACTTATAAAATGTGTTCAAAGTGCTGCCCATTGTGTTGGATTGTCAATGCAACCCTCTTCTCCCACTCTTCACACACTGATAGCAACACCACAGAAGAAATGCTAGCACAGGCTTCCAGCATCCGTAGTTTTAGTTGCTGCACATCTTGTATCTTCACAGCATAGACAATTGCCTTCAGATGACCCCAAAAATAAAAGTCTAAGGGGGTCAGATCGGGAGGCATTTCTTCTGCGATGTTGCTATCAGTGTGTGAAGAGTGGGAGAAGAGGGTTGCATTGACAATCCAACACAATGGGCAGCACTTTGAACACATTTTATAAGTGGTCAGAAACTTGTAAATAACTCATGAAAGAATAAAGTAACGTTAAAACCAAGCACACTATTGTTTTTCTTGTGAAATTCTCGATAAGTTTGATGTGTCACATGACCCTCTTCCCATTGAAAAAACTAAAGTTGGATACAAAATGGCTGACTTCAAAATGGCCGCCATGGTCAACACCCAGCTTGAAGAGTTTCCCCCCTCCCATATACTAATGTGCCACAAACAGGAAGTTAATATCACCAACCATTCCCATTTTATTTAGGTGTATCCATATAAATGGCCCACCCTGTAGATTAGACTTAATGGACTTAATGGACCTGTGTCTTTTTTCAACCATGTTTTTATGTTTAGCTGTGCCAAATGGGAACATAAATGATGGCGTTGAGGGTGGAATACTTGTGGTCATTCATATTTGTTCCTCTGGTTTTATTTTCAATATTAGGTTCCTCTATGGGAAGCCTGTGAATGGCTGGGCGTTTATAATATTTGGGGTCAAGAAAGATGATGTTAAGACCAGTCTGCCAAATACCCTGAGACGGATTCCGGTAGGAAAATAATATTTCTAAATGTTATCAAGAACTTGTTTCCATTTCCTTCTTTTTTATAACAAAAAAATCTTTTGAAGATTTTACTTTTTTAGCTTTAAAATTATTTTAAGCCTCGTGTGGGACTTTTGTTATTTATTGGTTTTTTATTTATTTTTTTGTTCTTTTTTTTCTCCCTACCACCATTTATTATTGATCTTCTTCTTGATGACCATTTTCTGTCTATTAGATTTCCGATGGAGATGGAATTGCTATATTGGCGAGAGAAGATCTTGTGAAGAGCTTCAAAAACGCTAATGACATGTTACAATATACCTTATATATGTCAATTACACTCATTACAGATTCTGGTGAGTACTGTCAGGTGGAACATTAAAATATTTAAGCCAGAAGCCTAGATGTTCTTGAGTTCTCATGTCTAATTTTGTACCTATGTAGTCTATAGATAATTTTCTAAGTAATGTGTGTGTATCTAAAACCTAGGCCTACGTCTATGTTCTTGGTAATATCGCAATATGGGTTAGTGTAGTATTTTGTTACACTTTAATTATTTAAAAAAAATATTTGTCACACTTGAGTCAATAACTTTTAAAAAATATTTCTTTAAGGAGTTATTGATTGTAGAAGAACAATATCTTGATCTAAGTGCCAATTTAAAAAAAAAAACAATTCCATAATATAAATAGCATCCCACCCATTCGTATCAAAGAGCTAGGCCCAGATTATTGGAAGGGCAAAGGAGGCAAATGTCCTGGAGGCACCACCATTTTTGGCCATCCATCGACCTCTTGTGGACAATTGTCCTTCAGATGCTTGGCTTGGAAGGGACCTGATCACTGTTATCTGCGCATAGTATGGCACTATTAGGACTCCCATTGATATTGATATGGGAACATTTTGCGCGCTTTACATGACAAAAAATTTGCATTACTTTTTTTATGCGTAATTTAAATACGCTTGAGTAAAAAGCGTCTCGTATGGACTAACAGTGCGCTTTCCCATTGATCTCAATGGAAAGCTTAATTAATAATTTTTTACCCCATATTTGAGCGCGTAAAACACACTAAAATATGTGTCAAATACATGCTACGTGAACAGGGTCTAACACTCCGAAATACGACTTAAAAACGCCTGCGAACAGCTTCCCATTGTTTTCAAAGTGTAAAAACTGGGTAGTGCATACGAGGCGTAATTTTATGCCGCTGTTTCAAGAAACAGTGTAAAAATATACCTTGTACAAAAGAAGTGGATGTCACTTCTTGAGGCAATTTTGAGGCAGATTTTCAACATTTCATATGGACTCATAAGAAAAACTTCAAACGCGGTTGTCAAACCTGCCTCAAAAACGCCTGCTTTGTGGGAACTGTTTCTAGACTTTTTTGGGGCATATTACGAGGCCTAAAATATGCATGCAATATGCCTGTGTGAACATGCCCTGATATGTTAATTGACTACTTATGAAATTGGACCGAGTGTGCCTGATTTAGGGAATTCGATTGTGAGCCCCATTGGGAACAGGGACACGCAGAATATGTTGGCCTTTGTATAAGCATAATATGTGTGATATTTTAGAACTTCTAGCATTAAAATTGTTTGTCTTTTTTTAGGCAGTGAAATTGTGGAAAGTGAACTGGAAGATATTCACATTGTGCAAACACCATTTAAAGTTCTTTTTACCAAAACCTCCAAATATTTCAAGCCTGGAATGCCATTTGACCTTATGGTATGTGACCCTTTTTGATATAAGAAGCATGATAAAATCATATGTGCGTGAAGATTCACCAGTACATGCCTCACTACAACATTAAACTGCATACCCTATCTTACATATCCCTTATAGTTCCCCTATTGATTTCACCATAAAGCCTTATTCAGATGAACGTGTAAATCGTACGTGTGACGGCCGTTTTTTTTAACGGCCGTCACACGGATGCGTGTATTTCTATGGGGCTATTCACATAGCCTTTGTTTTAACAGACCGTATGGAGGGGCCTGTGAAAAAATAGGACATGTCTTATTTTTGTCCGTTTTCACGGATCCCTTAATAGACTCAAGTCTTTGAGGGATCCGGGAAAACGGGTGCAAATCAGCCCTGAAAAACGTCCGTTTATCATGGCCAATTTCACACACGTTGGTCTGAATAAAGCTTTACAGTGGACTCCAACCCGTGGATCTCCAGCTTTTGCGGGCTGTTAAGGTCATTCTGGGAGTTTAGTTTTACAGGATCTGGAAAGCCACAGGTTTGAGAACAGTGGTCCACCCCATTATAAGTTCTTATTAAAATATTCTTCCGCCCATATCAGAAGTTTTTGTAAATAGGATAAGGCCAGTTAGCTACGATTTCTGTGGTTGTCAAGTGAATTTGCAATCATATTTTTCTTGTACTTTATTTAACTATAGACCTTAAGGGCAATTATCATTTATCATGTTTTTGTATTCTACATATACGTCTCTAAGATGCCTTTTATTATTCCAAAGGTATTTGTGACAAATCCTGACGGTTCTCCAGCAACTCGGATCCCAGTTGTGGCGGAGCCAGGAAAAGTGGAGGGTGTAACAGGGTTTCAGGGGGCAGCCAGGCTGACAATGAATACTCCTTCAAATATAAATACCCTTCAAATTACTGTGAGTATCCCTGCAAAATAATTATTATGTATTATCTTAGTTTATACATTAGTTGTAGTGAAACTCGCTCTGGAGGAGCATGAACTTCCATGCATAACATGGATATCCCTCTGGGCACTGTGTAATACTTCATTTCTCCTGTGGCGGCATTGTAGCAAGATTAAACACTTGCTGCCAGGTTTCCTCACAGATTGGAGCTGATCACTGAAGGTCCCAGCAGCAGAACATCCTCTGATCAGCTTAATGTCGAGGAATCTCCTAACAACAAGGGATTTTCCAAAGTGAACATGAACGTGAAATGTCTGTGTTTCTGAGTTATGCTGATGACTAGTCTACTGTCATCATTGGTATAGTTGACTGTATGTATGTTACACTTTGTTTAAAGCCATTTTATATGAAAGTCCTCCGCTTCAGAGGTCCAATAGTTTTGTGTCTTAGTCACCTAGGCCTCTAGGCCTAATGTCGCAATGCATGTGTCCGGTGTCTCTACCAGTTTGTGATGTTCCTCAAAAGAGGCCACACTTTTTTCAGCTCTTTTTGTCAAGGAATAATTATTTTGTTTCCCCTGGGTGACTCAATCTTGACTGTATTCTTCTGATCTCTCATAATTACAGGTGAAAACAGCACTTCCTTTATTGGAATCTCCTCGACAAGCAACCGCAACAATGACAGCCAATGCTTACCAGTCAGGCGGAAATTACCTGCACATTGTTATCACTGCCTCAGAAGTTAAACCTGGAGACAATCTTGCTGTAAATTTAAATATTCGTAATGTCAACGCGGCCGTTCAGAACCAGATACAACACTTCACCTACCTGGTAAACAGTTCTACGTATTCCACAACAACTCAACTTTGTACAGTCGGGGTGGAATTTCTCAGAAATATCTTATTAATTATTTAATGGGCATTCTGTAGATTATACAATGTTTTATTTGTTTATGGGGTTTGACAATATATAGTTTTCTATCATAACTATTCGTGTTCGCAGGCAGAACTTGTAGATGGTAATGTATGACCATGATTAAAATGACTACATGTTTATCAGAACTGAAATGTAAGACATCATATAACCAGTTGGATTCAAGTCTTTTTTACTTTTTTTTGTAGATCATGAACAAAGGCAGGATACTGAAAGTGGACAGACAGGATCGGTTTCAGGGTCAGTCTTTGGTAACAATGAATCTCCCCATCACAGAAGAATTCATTCCATCCTTCCGTATAATTGCATATTACATTGTGGGAAATGAGATTGTCTCAGATTCTATCTGGGTGGATGTAACGGACACATGCATGGGAACGGTGAGGCATCTTATCTAATATTTAAAAAAAGGATTCTGCTCTCTTTTAGTTTTTCTTAGCTCTCTGATCGCTTTTTCAGTGTACTATTTGCTAGCTCTACTTCTCCTCTTCCCCTTGCTATTGGGGTTCCTCAGGGATCAGTCCTAGGTCCGCTCCTCCTTTCTCTCTACACAGCCCCTATTGGACAAACCATCAGCAGATTTGGCTTCTATTACCATCTCTACACTGATGATACCCAATTATATACCTCTAACCATGACATCACCCCCGCTCTAATACAAAACACCAGTGATTGTCTTTCCACTGTCATGTCCTCTATCTGAAACCTTAGAAATCTTTCAAAAACTGATCTCCTTATGCTCCCACCATCTACTAACCTATCCAAACTTGATGTCTCCATATCAGTGTGTGGCACTACCATAACTCCTGGGCAGCACGCCCGCCATCTTGGGATTATGTTTGACTCAGATCTTTCCTTTACTCATTATATTCAATCACTTGCACACTCCTGTTATCTGCACCTCAAAAACATCTCCAGAATACACCCTTTTTTTACAGTGGAAACAGCCAAAACCCTCATTGTCGCTCTGATTTATTTTCCTCTCGACTTCTGTAACCAATTACTAATTGGTCTTCCCCTCACTAAACTCTCTAATCTAACCTCAATGCAGCCGCCAGGCTCATCTATCTGACCAACCGCTACACCAATGCCTCTACCCAGTGGCGTAGCTAAAGGCTCATGGGCCCGGGTGCAAGAATTCAGCTTGTGTCCCCCTACCCCTCCCAACACCACCATCACCAGACCCCTGTGCACCTATGCCCAGCCGCCTTGCCCAACAGCCCCCATAGTATAATGCCCCCACACAGTATAATGCTCCCATTGCTGTGCTCACACAGTATAATGCTCCCCAAAACTGCCCCATACCGTATAATTATTCCAATATCAGCCCACAGTATAATGCCCCACATAGCTGCCCCCTATAGTATAGTGCCCCCATATCATCCCCCATACAGTATAATGCCCCCATATCAGCTCCCCATACAGTATAATGCCCCCATATCAGCTCCCCATGCAGTATAATGCCCCATATCGGCTCCCCATACAGTATAATGCCCCCATATCAGCTCCCCATACAGTATAATGCCCCCCATATCAGCTCCCCATACAGTATAATGCCCCCTATATCAACCCCCCATACAGTATAATGCCCCATATCAGCTCCCCATACAGTATAATGCCCCATATCAGCCCCCATACAGTATAATGCCCCCATATCAGCTCCCCATACAGTATAATGCCCCCATATCAGCTCCCCATACAGTATAATGCCCCCATATCAGCCCCCATACAGTATAATTCCCCCCATATCAGCTCCCCATACAGTATAATGCCCCCATATCAGCCCCCATACAGTATAATTCCCCCATATCAGCTCCCCATACAGTATAATGCCCCCATATCAGCTCCCCATACAGTATAATGCCCCATATCAGCTCCCCATACAGTATAATGCCCCCATATCAGCTCCCCATACAGTATAATGCCCCCCATATCAGCTCCCCATACAGTATAATGCCCCATATCAGCTCCCCATACAGTATAATTCCCCCCATATCAGCCCCCCATACAGTATAATGCCCCATATCAGGTCCCCATAAAGTATAATGCCCCCATATCAGCTCCCCATACAGTATAATGCCCCCATATTATCCCCCATACAGTATAATGCCCCCCATATCAGCTCCCCCAGGGGCGTAGCTAAAGGCTCATGTGCCATGGTGCAAGAATTCAGCTTGGGCCCCCCTACCCCTACCCCTCCCCAACACCACAAAACCCCTGCCACGCCTATGGCCAGCTGCCTTGCCCAACAGCCCCCCCAGTATAAATCCCCCCATAGCCGCCCCCACACGGTATAATGCTCCCCATAGCTGCCCCCCACACAGTATAATGCCCCCATACAGTATAATGCCCCCCATAGCAGACCCCATACAGTATAATGCCCCTCATAAATTCCCTCATACAGTATAATGCCCCTCATAAATTCCCCCATACAGTTTAATGCCCCAATAGCAGAAAATACTGTATAATGCCCCTTATAGCTGCCCCCACACTGTATAATGCTCCCCATAAAGTATAATGCCCCCATAGCAACCCCATACAGTATAATTCCCCCATACAGTATAATGCCCCCATAGCAGCCCCATACAGTATAATGCCTCCATAGCTGCCCCATACATTATAATGCCCCTCATAGCTGCCCCATACAGTATAATGCCCCTCATAGCTGTCCCACACAGTATAATGCCCCCCATAAAGTATAATGACCCCATAGCAGTCCTATACCGTATAATGCCTCCATAGCTGCCCCATACAGTATAATGCACCTCATAGCTGCCCCCACACAGCCTAATGCCCCCATAAAGTATAATGCCTCCATAGCAGCCCCATACAGTATAATGCCCCCTTTAGCTGCCCCACACAGTATAAAGCCCCCATAGCTGTCTCCCTACAGTGTAATGCCCCCATAGCTGTCACCATATCAGCCCCCCAGACAGTATAATGCCCCCATAGCAGACCCCATATGGTATAATATCCCTCATAGCTGCCCAACACAGTATAATGCCCCATAGCAGCCCCATACAGTATAATGCCCCTCATATCAGCCCCCCTCCTTATACAGTATAATTCCTCCATATGTACATAATAGAAAAATAATAAAGTTACTTACCTATCCCCGTTCCCACGATGGGTGGAAGGAGGAGATCCTTCTCCTCCTTTGCCCTGTGTTATGAGTGACTCGGCGCAGACAGGCGCAATGACGTCACTAAATGGTGCCTGTCTGCGCCGAGCTGCTAATAGCTCACGGCATCGTAAATGCTGGAGGAAGGAGCCGTCAGCTTCTTGCTCCAGGATTAAATTCAACTGGATATACGTCGAGGACGCAAATACAGTTGGAAGCAGGACCTTGGTGAGTGGTTCGTGACCCCCCGGAGGTCTTCACACGACCCCCCTAGAGGGAGTGTGACCCAGTTTTTTAATGTATTGTGTCGTGCAGTTTGTGTTTGTGGTGGAGAGGGGAGAGGGGGGCCTGTAATTTAAAGCACCCCCCCCCCCCCCTCTCCTCTCTCCATTGCAAACACAGAAAGTACAATACAATACAAAAGACAGTACAATATAACACACATACATTACGGGCCCCCTCTGCAGCTCACCTGCAGTCTTCCATGCTCTTCCGCATTGGCTCTTCCACAGTGCGTGGAACGCCCGCTCACGTGACGTCACGTTCACATGGTACACTGAGTGTACCATGTGACTGTGATGTCTAAACAAACCATGCCCGTAACCAGGAAGTGCCGGCATCACAGCACATACAAAGTTTGTATTAGCGCGTTGCGTGGCAACTGCGACCGCTGCGACCCCTATAGGTATGCCACTGAGCTCCCCATACAGTATAATGCCCCATATCAGCTCCCTATACAGTATAATGCCCCCATATCAGCTCCCCATACACTATAATGCCCCCATAAGGGAATATTTGTTAACATACCTGTCTTATACCCTCAAACAGCTGTTGGTGACTGGTAACACAGAAAAAGACAACAAAGCACAAAGCCCTGGTTCTTCCATGTTTCTGAAACTGAAAGCAGATCACAAGGCAAATGTGGGACTGGTGGCCGTAGACAAAGGTGTCTATGTGCTGAACAAAAAATATAAGATTTCCCAAAGTAAGGTAAGTAGTTCATTGTAAACCACATAAGTGATCATCATGAAAGTGTGGCAAATGATCTATTTATATAGGGTCAAACGTATCTATATTTACTTTACCTGTCTAGGTGTGGGACTCTGTGGAGAAATCAGACATTGGCTGCACACCTGGAAGTGGCGCCAATAGTATGGGGGTGTTTTATGATGCTGGCTTGGCCTTACAATCAACTTTCCAATCAACAACCCAGCAAAGATCAGGTAAAAGAGATCCTCTCCTATTCTTAAGAAAAAATAGTTTAATAAATAATGATAAAGATATGTCGTTCCTCTGAAGAGATTAACTTTTAGATTGCATTTGGAAGCTTTAACCCGTTAGTGACCGGCCCATCGTGTTTCTACGTCGGTCACTAACGGGCCTTATTCCGATGCCATAGACTTTTTACGTCGCGGCATCGGAATAAGTAAACAGAGCAGGGAGCTGTCAAATCTCCCTGCTCTCAGCTGCTAGAGGCAGCTGAGGGCTGGGAGCGTCCCTGCTCTGCCGATTGAGATCGATATTAGTATCGATCTCACAGGTTTAACCCCTCAGATGCGGTGCTCAATAGCGAGCACCGCATCTGAGTGGTTTTGGAGAGAGGGAGGGAGCTCCCTCTCTCCCCCACCGACACCCGGCGATACGATCGCCGAGTGTCTGTGTCTCTAATGGCAGCCGGGGGTCTAATAAAGGCCCCCAGGTCTGCCTGTAATGAATGCCTGCTAGATCATGCCGCAGGCATGACCTAGCAGATGCCTGTCCGTGTTAAACGGCCAGGCAGTAATACACTGCAATACAAAAGTATTGCAGTGTATTATAAATGCGATCGCAGAATCGCATATTATAGTCCCCTAATGGGACTAGTAAAAAAGTGAAAAAAAAGTTTAATAAAGTTCATTAAAAAAAAAATTTGAAAAAAAATGAAAAACCCAGCTTTTCCCCTTACAAATTGCTTTACTATTAAAAAAAACAAAATAAAGTTAAAAAGTTACACATATTTGGTATCGCCGCATCCGTAACGACCCCGACTATAAATCTATTACATTATTTAACCCGCACGGTGAACGCCGTAAAAAAAATAATAAAAAACTATGGAAAAATTGCTGTTTTCTGTGAATACTGACTTTAAAAAAATTTAATAAAAAGTGATCAAAAAGTCGCATCTACTCCAAAATGGTACCAATAAAAACTACTAGTCGCCCCGCAAAAAAAAAGCCCTCATACAACCGCATCGGCGAAAAAATAAAAACGTTACGGCTCTTCAAATATGGAGACACAAAAACAAATAATTTTGAAAAAAAAGCGTTTTTACTGTGTAAAAGTAGTAAAACATACAAAAACTATACAAATTTGGTATCGTTGCAATCGTAACAAACCACTGAATAAAGTTATTGTGTTATTTATATCACACGGTAAACGGCGTAGATTTAGGACGCAAAAAAGAGTGGCGAAATTTCAGATTTTTTTCTATTCCCCCCCCAAAAAAAAGTTAATAAAAGTTAATCAATAAATAATATGTACCTAAAAATGGTGCTATTAAAAAATACAACTTGTCCCGCAAAAAACAAGACTTTATACAGCTATGTCGACGCAAAAATAAGAAGGTTATAGCTCTTGGAATTTGACGATGGAAAAACTTAAAAAATAGCCTGGTCATTAAGGTCCAAAATAGGCTGGTCATTAAGGGGTTAAGTGTAGGGCAGTTTAATTAAAATTAAGGCATAGAAAGGAATGTGAAGAGGAGGTTCGTAGAAGAGGGAATGGGAGAAGTCCTGAAGGCAAATGTGGAGAGGCAACTCAAGAGAGAAGTATAGAGTGGTGTGAATTTGATGGGGTGATTAGAGAAGAAGAGGGGAGAAGCATCGAAATATGAAGTGGTGAGGACTAGAGGAGGGAGAAGAAATGTGACAAGTCCTGAAAAAGAGAGAACATAAAGAGGTGAGGCATGATAGAAGTCCTTAAAATAAATATGGTATTCCACATTAGAAACGGTAAATTTTAACTATTTTGACTGATCATCGTTTTAAAATTTTACGTCATGGCCGATGACCAATGTCTGCCAAAAAAGGTGATCAGACATGCAAATTTTTTTGGACGGTCATTGGCTGTAATTATGTATCAGCTAATCCAACGTACGATTGTTTGGTGGCATGGTAGATAATCTTAATCTATTGAGTATGAACATTTTAAGATTGTGAGTTCATAGAAGTAAAGGCAGGGAGCATTTCATGGGTAGAACAGTATATATGTATGTAAGAAACATTAATCATATTTTTATTTTTGATCAGAACCACAATGTGAAGTCCGTGCTGCTCGCAGACGCCGTTCCTCTGCACAACTGATTGAACAGAAAACTTCTTATGGTGAGATGAAGGGCAGTGGGCAATGAGTATCCAGTTGATTGATCTCCTTTTAGAACTTGCCAGCAATATTTTATCAGTGTAATTTATTTCTTCCCAACTCAGTTGCATCTATACATTTTAAACCCTTTCATTATGGGCTGTATCATGTGATCTCAGTCTGACCACCGCAATAGACAATGCTCTCATGTTTAGACAGGAGGTCACTCTCTCCAGTGTGGCTGACTTCCTGTGAATTACAGGATTACATCATCACCTATCAAATACCTCCAACCCCCTTGTGCTTCTGTATGTCCCTCCATGTATATAGTGCTGCTGAAGAGATAATTTCTGCCATATCTAAGGGAGTAGGAGTGCAGTGATATAATAGGTTCATACAATGATTAGCTGCCTAGTTATAAAACTCCCCCGGCTCACACTAACTGTCGAAACTATCTGTGAGTGCTGTATACAGAGAGTTCAGTGCATTTCTATCACTCCTCACTGTCTCTTGTGTAAAAACTGCCAAAGAGAAATTCATCACTATCAGGAGGCAGGGGAGGCAGTCTGAAGCGGCATCACATAGGATACACTGAGACTCTGCAGTGTGAGGACAGGAGTTCTATGTCACTGATCTATCATTTATTGCATGTAGATAGGACTCAGAACAGAGCAAGTGCAGGGTGATGAGACTCTGCCTCCTCTGTCTCTGCAAAGCTAGAACCAACATGGGAAATGTAGGCTTCATTAGGGGAACCATATCAGAGCTGCTGAAGGAACCAAGATGGCAGACAACCCATAAATGGCACATTAACTAAAACAGGTATAAACAATGCATACACAGGAACCTCTACATTGTTCTTTAACTCCTTAACACAATGTCACATACATGTATGTGACAAGTCTTGAATGGAAGTATGAAGCGCGCTCACAGGCTGAGTGCGCTCCATACTCAGCGGGTGTCAGCTGTTTAATACAGTCAACATCTCACTGCAATGGGCGGAATCTAAGATCACTTTTATTTCACCCTATTAACCACTTATCATATTATAAGTGCCCTATCTCCTACATAATCTGATCGGTGCTGTAATGTAGATAACAGCAGTGGTTTTTATTTTGAAAAACGATCATTTTTGAGCAAGTTATGAGCAATTTTAGATTTATGCTAATTAGTTTCTTAATGACCAACTGGGCGTGTTTTTACTTTTTACCAAGTGGGCGTTGTAAAGAGAAGTGTATGACGCTGAGCAATCAGTGACCAATCAGGGTCATACACTTCTCATTGTTCTAAAGGTTTTTTTAATGTCCAAAAAATAAACGTAAAAGTTACAAATAAAAATATTTTCCAATTTTTTTCTCTAGAGTAATGTTAAAAAATAAAAATAAACATAACTGGTATCGCTGCATCTGTAAAAGTCCAAACTCGTTATTTAACCCGCACAGTGAACACTGCAAAAAAAATTAGAACCGCCAAAATTGCTGTTTTTTGGTCACTTTGCTTTGCCTCTTTCTGGATCAACAGTCCAGGATAGTAGGTTGAACTCGATTGACATTTTCAACTTTTTAAAAAACTTTTTTCAACCTTCCTTCCTTGGTTATCACTATGTAGCTAGTTCATCACTATATCTCAGTAGCTAGTCCATCGCTATATCTCCGTCTGCAATACTGCAAAGGTTTTCCGTTTTTTAAAGTATAATTGATATAGACAAACAGTTCATGGCACAAACTGAACAGAGTTCATACCAGTATCAAGAATATCGATTTCACAGCAAATACAGAACTTCACTCCAACTCACATCTTGTATTTTATATTGATGTTAGATGTTAGTTGGAATTTCTCCATCATTAGTGATTATAAAATGGATGATCTCCTTAGATGTATGAATGTGGCTTAAGATTTGTCATGGTTCTCAATGAAATCTTATTTTCCAGCCTCCAAGTACAAGGATTCAGTGAAGATATGCTGTACTGATGGCATGAATGATAATCAAATGGGGCATAGCTGTGAAAGACGAGCATCAAACATCTTGGAAGGCAAAGAATGCGTGGACGCTTTCTTGGACTGCTGCAAATACATTGAAAAGAAGAGGATAGAGGAGAGAGATCAAAAAGATACAGATATATATGGCAGAAGTGAGAAGAGGGAATACAGTGGGATCTGGGAAATGCACAGTAGATTGTAGACCCTTAACAAAATGATATTCACTATGAGAGGTTCTATTATATTCGATTTCCAGCCTATAACAATATGTTATCTTGCTTCTTTGCTCTCCTTTGTCTTGCTTGTTACCCTGGTTGCTTCTTCTTGCTTCATCTTCTGCGTGGGTTCTGGAAAAGTGTTACGGTAGTCTTGGTAGAACCCACTAGAACTTTGTTGAGCACCAAAACTTTACTAAATTTGTGGAAGGGTGGAATGCCCATTGGAGACACCTACTTCATAGTGTGGTTAGAAAAAGACTTTGACAATGCTACAATAGCTTTGAAGATCTAATGAGGATTACATTAGCTCCTTTTTGAACTTTTTAGGATGGAAAGATCTTGCTACAATTTCCAATAGATAGACACAATGATCAACAATCATATCTCCACCTACTATTAAATCTGATTAATACCACAGTCTGAGGTGGGACATGGCATAGTATGACTGCTGCCAAGCTGATCTTCCCCATCTCATCTGGCTAAGAGCAGGTCATTCAAGTCCTAGACTGGTTGCTAGGGAAATGTTATCTACTGCAGTCTTTACATTGAGGTTGTCAGACAGCATGTCCATAGTTACCAGTCTGTCTCAGATAACTCAGGTCTGCAGTTCAAGACAGAAATAGGCAAAGATGGAGCAAGGTGACTTCAATCAGGCCCATCTGTATCTCTTACTGCTGTGTTAACTGTAGTTTTGTAAACATAAATCATAGGCTTAGTTGGAGAACCTCTTTACGGATAAGGATTTCTATGTCAAGTAGCACTTCAAAAATGTCCAACTATAAACATGCCATGTTTTCTTCTGCAGGTGATGATGATGGAGAATATCTCCCAGATTCTGATATTGTTTCGAGAACAGAATTTCCAGAGTCATGGTTCTGGAAAATAGAACAAATGTCAGAAAGACCAGATAATAATGGGTAATTCTTACAATTTATTTGTACTGTGAAAGCAGCATTCTCCTTCTATTCTCCTTCTATTGGATCCAGGAGACATTAAATAGTCATTTTTGCACGTCAGCAGATTAAATAAGATATGGGCGCAACTAGGAAACACTGGGCCCCATAGCAAACCTTTGACTGGGCCCCTCTCCCCTGGGTGCCACACACAGCCGCCCTTTGTAGATAGTACCCCCCCCCCGTAGATAGTACCATACAGCCCTCCCCTGTAGACAGTGCTATACAGCCCCCCTGTAGACAGTGCTATACAGCCCCCCTGTAGACAGGGCTATACAGCCCCCCTGTAGACAGGGCTATACAGCCCCCTGTAGACAGTGCTATACAGCCCCCCCTGTAGACAGTGCTATACAGTCCCCCTGTAGACAGTGCTATACAGTCCCCGCCTGTTGACAGAGCTATACAGCCCCTTGTAGACAGTGCTATACAGCCCCCCTGTAGACAGGGCTATACAGCCCCCCCTGTAGACAGTGCTATACAGTCCCCCCCCCCTGTAGACAGTGCTATACAGTCCCCCCCCTGTAGACAGGGCTATACAGCCCACCTGTAGACAGTGCTATACAGCCCCCCTGTAGACAGGGCTATACAGCCCCCCCTGTAGACAGTGCTATACAGTCCCCCCCCCCTGTAGACAGTGCTATACAGTCCCCCCCCCTGTACACAGGGATATACAGCCCCTTGTAGACAGTGCAATACAGCCTGCCCCCCTGTAGACAGTGCTATACAGCCCCCTTTGTAGATAGTACCCCCTGTAAACAGTGCTATACAGCCCCCTATAGACAGTGCTATACAGCCCCCCTGTAGACAGTGAAATGCAGCCACCCTGTATACAGTGCTATACAGCCCGCCTCCCTTTATACAGTGCTATACAGCCCCACCTGTAGACAGTGCTATACAGCCTCCCCCTGTAGACATGTATATAGTACGATATATTGCCCCAAGCATAAAAAAATAAACTCACCTAGGCCTCGTTCCCCCAACGATCGGAGCAGTTCCTCAACGCCGACAGGAATCTTGCATAGGTCGGCGTCATCCAGTGACGTCATTACGCCAGCCTGCACAGGGATCCTGATCCTGCGCCTGATAGGCAGCAGATCGAATGTGGCCTGCAGCCTATGGCAGAGCATTGACATACCTCCCTGCTCTGTCATGGTGTACAATAGTATCTGCATCCTAAGAACGCAGATATTATTGAATGTGGCATCGCTACCACTGTAGTAGCCATAGCGGCTGCTAGCGACGCCACCGGGCATGGGGGGGACGTCCCGGCGGGCAGCATGGTCCGTGCCGTGGGCCCTTTAGCAGCCGCTATGACTTCTACGGCGGTAGTTACGCCACTGAATAAGGTTGTAAGTGATTAAACTCCAATTCCTTGCTACATATCCTGTAGGAAATTATTTTCTCTCCATGATTCTAAAAGTTTTTAGGAATTAGATTGTTCACTTTGGTTAGACTACATAGGAAGCATTGTAACACTCTTGATATGTACAATAGACTACAAGTAAGGACAAGATAGTGGTGTACAAATAAGAGAGGGGCCCCCATACTAATGATCAAAAATAGCCCCCAATTTTAGTGCCGGTTTTTGCTACTTAGGGCAGAAGGATCTTGTGTTTGTTTACCCCTCATCATCCTTTTCATGAACCTTGGGCCAATTCCCCACCCCCTTATTGGCTAACAATACAGTCCAGGGTAGAGTCTTGCACAGGTTCTCGCCACTTAGCAGCCTATTGGATATGACCAAGTAGGTCTGGACCTCTCTCCGAGGACCCCATAGAAACTGCATGGCCTGCCTCTATGGTACGTACACCCTTGGGACAGGACATTGACATTTATGTATCATATTAATTTCTACTGCACACGGAATAAAATCCTTCACACTTTACTTATCAAAGATGCATACTATTTGCCTTTGATAAACAAAGTTTGAAGGATTTTATTCCATGTGCTGGAGAAAGTCATATGATATATTATTACCTGGAAGACAGCCCTGTTGTCCATGCACTGGCATTATTGAAGGTGTTGTCCAGTCATAAAAAATTGATGGCCTATCCTCAGGATAGGCCATCAATATCTGATCAGTCAGGGTCTGACTCTCGGCACCCCCTCGGATCAGCTGTTTTGAAGGGGCTGCTTCCCCTTCATTACTGTCACTGCTCGTATTGTGAATTGTCGACATACTTGTAGCGGCGGTTCAAAGTATTACAGCCTTTTCCTATGCACTTGAATGAGAGAAAGCTGTAATACTGTGAGTCGCAACTACAAGTGTGTCAGCGATCTCCAGTAAAAGTAGATAAGGCGCCTTTAAAACAGCTGATCGGCAGAGATGTTGGGAGTCAAAGCCCAACGATCAGACACTGATGGCCTATCCTGAGGATAAGGCATCAATTTCTTATGACTGGTCAACCCTTTTAACTTATTGGAGAAGACGGGTGAACTGATCCAACTCTTTTTCTATATTGGCATCTATGGCTTGAATCTGAGACTCACTCCTTTTTTTCTCCCTACTCTTATTCTGCCACGGGACCATTGATGAATCCTATGGCTGTTATTAATGCCTAGAATTTAGCCTGGGAGAATTTAGTCCCCATGGTTGCTACTCTCGGAAACTCTCTTTTACAGAAGTACATCTACGATAACCACCAAGTGGCCCTCACCTTGCTAGTTACCACTGAAAGACTATTTCAATTATTTTATTTTATAGTGATTGGTAAGACTTTATACATTAAAGCTGAACATATACTTTAACTAGAATACTAGCATAACAAAGTTGGACATAAATGAAATAAAAAATTATATTCAGGTCATTTATATGTCTTAACCACTGATGAATTTTTAATTTCTTTAGAATTTCAACAAAAGTTCTTAACGTCTTCTTGAAGGATTCTATCACTACTTGGGAGGTCCTGGCTGTGAGTCTTTCACAAAATAAAGGTAGCAAGCATAAAAAAGTGTTCTGTATCTTCTGGGAAGATGATTAGATGTTTTTGGTCAGACGTCTTGTGGAGGTTTCTGTGTGTAATGACCATATAAAAACACAAAGTTAAAGTACTGTATATGGAGTAACACAACAGAATTATTACTAATAATAATAATAATAATAATAATAAGAAGAAGAAGTAATATGTTGAGATATTTCAGAAAAATATACATAATATTGTTCTTTTTATGGGAATTATTATAGCTAGCCAAGATCATCCTGGTAGATTCCATTGTGAAAAATGTCCACCCAAGTAATACCATTACGATATGACTCTTAGCACTGTTCATGGAGTAATATGGGGTATTCCAATACACGAAGAAGTGATAGATCATGTGAGGCCCAGTAGTGGTCATTCTACTCAGTGGTCAGACCACACAATGTCTGAGGAAGAGATCTTAGCTGTCTCGAATGCTTGCATCTTCAATCCACACAATTTTCAATGGCTACTGGTAGACAAGACAGGATCTACCTATCTTATTTTTGTCATGTTGATGATCACGTAGAACAGTGCTAAATGTTTCACCTGAATTATTTTTATGAATCGAAACCATGGCTAATTTGTTGGAAGGTCATGAATGGAAACTATGGTTTAGACTATGTCAGATTAAAGGTCAATAAAGTCCAATGTATACATTCAGGTATAAACAGGGTTTGTGTCTTATACGCAGGTATTTGTGTTTCCAAGCCTTATGAAATCCAGGTAATGAAGGACTTCTTTATTGACCTGAAGCTCCCATATTCCGTGGTGAGAAATGAGCAGGTGGAAATTCGAGCCATACTTTACAACTATGGCAATGACAGGATCAAGGTATGGAATGACTTCTGAGGGTTCCACAACTATGCGAGCAATTCATAACTTTTATGAATGAGATTTATTTATTAAATTATCAGGGACTATCACAGAACTTCATCCAATGCATTCTTGAGGATTTGTGACTTTTCATTGGTTAAAAACTTGTACACAAAAACGTATCACTTTATGCAAGTCCATTGTGCTTTAGGTCCTTACACAGTATTCTTCATAGCCGAGTCTATTACAATACTTCAGTATTTGCATTCCTGTATTTCTTTTCACATTGTCTTATCTTTTAACGTCCTTTTTTAGGTACGAGTGGAATTTACTCACAACCCAGAATTTTGCAGCCTATCTACGGCAAAGACTAGATTTCGGGTTGTAGTAGATATTAAAGCTCAGTCTTCTGTAGCTGTTCCTTTTATTCTTGTCCCCTTGAGCCTGGGATATCAAGACGTTGAAGTGAAGGCTGCAGTTTTTGGACAGTTTGTATCAGATGGTGTCAAAAAGAAACTGAAGGTTGTGGTAAGTAAGCATGAAGTGTGTGCGTGTACTCTAGACACTTTGGATAAAAAGTGGTATTTCTAAAGTGGAAAATATGTAAAATATGTAAGGCCTAAAAGCCAATTTCCTAATTTTAGGGAAGATCTACTTCCCGAATTCAATATGGCAATCAGAATAAATCCTTAGATTAACGAACCATCTACACTAGTCTAGTAACCGTAACTTGTAATGTTATTATACTCAAGAAACACATCCAGACATGTTTTGAACTCATCCAATAAATTCTCCATAACAACTTCCTCTGACAGACAGTTCCATAGTCTCACTGCTCTTACAGTAAAGAATTCTGAACGGAGTCCCGACGCAGATGTGAATGAAGCCTAAGTTGGTTAAACTTCACCATCCTGAAGTTCAGAAGCTTTAAATATTTCCATTAATCCAACATCTAAACAAAATAGTCCTCGTTTTTTGTCAGGGTAGGAGTTGTTCGGTACCAAACTCAGTTAAGATCACAATCAAATCTACCATACCAACATACACTATATGGACAAATTCAGGTGTTTCAGTCAGTCAGAAAGAATGGGTCATTCTAAAGAGATCACTGAATTCCAGCATTGTCCTGTAATAGGACGTTACCGTTTTAACAAGTTAGTTCATGAAATTTCACAATCAACTGTGAGTAGTATTATTCCAAAGTGGAAGTGTTTAGGAACCATAGCAACATGGCCACAAAGTGGATAGCCACGTAAAGTTACAGAGCGGGGTCGTCGAGTGCTGAGGCGCATAGTGTATAAAAGTCCCCAACGCTCTACTTACTGAATTATTGAAAAGTTCCAAACCTCCTCTGGCATTAACGTTAACCCCCAGGAGCTTCATTGTATGGGTTTTCATGACTGAGCAGCTGCATGCCAGACTTACAACACCAAGCGCAATGCCAAGCGTCGGATGGAGTGGTGTGGACTCTGGAGCAGTGGAAACGTGTTCTGTGGAGTAACGCTTCTCCATCTGGCAGTCTGATCGATGAATGCCAGGAGAGCGTTACCTGCCTGACTGCATTGTCCCAACTGTAAAGTTTGGTGAAGGAGGGATAATGATATGGGGTTATTTTTCAGGGGTCGGCCCCTTAGTTCTAGTGAGGAGAAATCTTAATGTTTCAGCACACCAAGACATTTTGGACAGTTGTAGCTTCCAACTTTGTGGGGACAGTTTGGGGTTTGGCTTATTTCTGTTCCAGCATGACTGTGCACAAGGTCCATAAAGACATAGTTGGGGAAGTTTGGTGTGGAAGAACTTGCCTGCCCTGACCTCAAACCCATCCAACACCTTTGGGATGAACTAGAACGGAGATTGCGAGCCAGGCCCTCCCCTCCAACATCAGTGTCTGACCGCACAAATGTTCTTCTGGATGAATTGGCAAAACTTTCCACAGACACACTCCAAAATTTTTTAGAACGCCTCCCCAGAAGAGTGGAAGATGTTTTAGCTGCAAAGGGTGAACCAACTCCAAATTCATGCCTATGGATTTAGAATGGGATGTCATAAAAGCTTCTGTAGGTTAATGTGTGGGTGTCCCAATAGTTTTGTCCATATAGTGTATATTAGTGTAGTGCAATCTAAAATTACCATCACCTCCTTTCCTACTGGTGTTAAATTAGGATCAATGGCAGCCACGTAACTCAAAGCTCTACCTATACCTCCTTTAGCCCTCCTCTCCGTTTCCAATATCTCCACCTTTTTGATCATTTTCAAACCAACAGACAGAATCTTAAAGAGGGGATCACAAATAAAAATAATAGGTCCTACATATTTGAAGGCTTCCTTTTAAAAAACCATTGTATCTAATCAGTCAATCCTGCCATTTTTATATCTCATTGTATCGCTCATTCACTAGGACACAGTGTCTTTATATTTTTATATTGTCTTTCAGCCAGAAGGTGTTCGTATTACAAAAAATATCAAGTCAGTGACGCTGGAACCACAGGTCAAAGGGAAAGGTGAGCCATTTTCCTCAATTATGAACGATTAGTTTTCTATCTGGCTATCAAGAAGGGGACGCAGGGGGTGTAGAGTAATATATGACTGCAGGATCAGACTACCAGGGGTTTGTTTGTAGTCTGTAACTATGGAGACAAATTATTGTTTCTCCCCAACAGATGGTGTCCAGGAAGAGAAGGTGTCTGCACTAGATGAGAAAAACATTGTACCTAGGACGGATATTGAAACAATTGTGACCATTCAAGGTA
This sequence comes from Rhinoderma darwinii, assembly GCF_050947455.1. Taxonomy (NCBI): domain Eukaryota; kingdom Metazoa; phylum Chordata; class Amphibia; order Anura; family Rhinodermatidae; genus Rhinoderma; species Rhinoderma darwinii. The sequence goes on along the minus strand of NC_134689.1, from coordinate 402,403,598 downwards.
AAAAAAAAAAAAACCTTGTTACTTATTGCACATGACCAAGATTCTCGTGCCCTGATGCTAAAGTGTATATTAGCCATAAGGGAGACCCAGACCAGCTATTAGCACTTATTGAGATCCACGAGTCCCCATATGATACACAATATATTGTAGACCGGGTGACCTGTAAGTTGACTCTCGTGCCTTAGGGCTTTATAGGAAATTTGCTCTTAAAATAAAAACCTAAAACAGTATAGGTAACAATGAACGTAAAGAAACAACAAGCTTCATATCAGTCTAAGAAGTGGTTGAGTAGCTTAAAGAGGACATTGAGAGGATCTACCATGAAAGACCTTCTTTGGAGAGGTTGGCCACTTTCTACTAAAATTTCTAAAAAGCCCAAAACGGCTGTATTGACACACAAGTATCCTAAACTACCCCATTGTTTGCCCCAGTACTGCATTTAAAGGTCCTCGGCACCCCCTGGTTCAAAGGTATAAACAATGGACGGTGGCAGTGAGCCCGTCTGTAGATCTCAAGATGGCAGCGGTTGTGTGATTTACCATCATGACTGCCTCCCCTGCTGCCCGCATGAGTTTATTGCATGCGCAAATACAGGAGATTCTGTTCAGGGCTGATGCAGAAGAGTAGTCAGCTGAGGAGGCGGTCATGTTGATAAATCACATCACCACCACTATCTTGAGAGCTATTGATAGGATCACCGTCGCCGTCCACTGTTTACACATCTGTACCAGGAGATTCAGGGACCTTCAAATGAAGCACAGAGGAAAGAAATGGAGGGTAGTTAAAGGGGTTGCCCAGGCATGGGGCGGTTTTTCATACTGATGAGATATCCACAGGATAAAACATCAGTATATGATCTTTCGGGGTCCGACACCCAGACGCTGCACCGATCAACAACCAATGCACAACTTCCGGTGCCTGGAGGCAGGCAGAACATCTGATTTGTGTGAGGTCCGGGTTTCAGACCCCACCAATCATGTAGTGATTACTGATGACCTATGTTGTTGATAGGTCATCAGTATGAAAATCTGCCCCCAACCTGGACAACCCCCTTAAGGGTGCCTGTTTAAGACATTTTAGAAATTGGCCAACCCCTCTAAATATTTAGTGGGCAGCTCCATACATCTCTTCTTTTTATAGAATAACATTTATTTCTGTCATTACATCTCAGCTCTTATAACAGTTATCATTTTCGGGTATTATGTCTCACGCCTAAAGTTATGTTTCAGGAAACCCAATCAGTCAAATGGTGGAAAAATCAGTTGATGGCTCTAATCTCAATTCTTTAATTGTTGTTCCACGTGGTTGTGGAGAGCAAAACATGATCACTATGACTCCTAGTGTGATTGCCACCCTTTTCCTTGATGCCACCGAGCAGTGGGAGAGGATTGGTCTGAACCGAAGAGAGGAAGCCATCAAGAACATCAGACTGGGTAAGTACAGAAAAGAAGAAAACCTTTAACAGTAGAGTCACAATGCAACTCAAGGACTTAATTTATCTGTTTTCATTGAAAATACAATAGACAAAATCCGAAAGAAATCTAGTCAGACGAAATATACAGGCAAATGTTTACAGATCTTTTCCCATTTATAAAACATAATTGAGTTGTTTGTCTAACGGCAGGTGATGATGACGTCATATCTATTCCAATTAAATGTGGAAAAATGATTTAAAGTACAAAGATAAAATATTTAGAAGATCGCCACCTGACCTCACCCCTATGTCACTATATACAGACTGTGGTAGTATGAATGAGGGAGGACTATTTAACCCCTTAAAGGGCGTTTCCAGCGCCTAAAAATTGTTGGCCTATCCCGAGGATAGGTCATCAATAGCTGATGGATCGGGGCCCCCCGCCGATCAGCTGTTTTGAAGGGGCCGCGGCGCTCGTATGAGCGCTGCTTCCCCTTCATTTCCCTTACTTGCTCACACTGTGAATCTTTGACACAGCAGCATCGGCGGTTCACATTATTACATTATCCCATTGAAGTCAATGGAAGAACAGGCTGCAATACCTGTGGACCGCCGCTATTTCCGTGTCGACGATTCACAGTGAGAAATGAACGGGAAGCAGCGCTCGTACGGCCCCTTCAAAACAGATGGTCCCGAGAGTCGGACCCCAACCCATCAGCTATTGATGGCCTTTACTGAGGATAGGCCATCAATTTTTAGGGTCTTGAAACCCCTTTAATGACCAGGCCTGGAAGGGCCTTAATAACCAGCTTAAGTTTTTCCTATTTGTCTTTCTGCATTTCAGCAGACGTAACCTTTTTTGAATTTTTAGCTAGCGTGACTGTAATTTATGGCATTGGGGTTTTTTTTTGCTTATTATCTTTTATGTCTTTCAAGTTTTACAGTAAATACCCTGTTAAATTAATTGTTCTTGCTATTATGGTTTTTTAGATATTAGATATTTTATACTAAAACTTCTTTCTCGGTTCTGCTATGGATCTCAAGTATTTGGTGATCACTTTTAAAGAGTATTATCAAAAACTTTATAAGTTTCAACTGGTCTTAAGGGAAACAAAGTTGGATTCATTTTTAAATAATATTGTTTCCAATATTCCAGTAGGCCACAAGAAGTCAAATCTATTGAAAGCGCTAATTGATCTCAAGGAGATCAGAGTAGATTTAGTTCAAGCTCCCAACAACAAGACTTCGGAACCTGAAGGCATTTTTAAAAATTTTTACAAAAACATCAAACTGCTTTGTTGCCGTTTTATAATCCTACCCTGTTAGAAGTATTCAGACAAAATAAGTCTCCCCCTTCGTGGGATGAAGCTAATATTATTTTAATATTTCCTTATATACCGATTCTTACAGGCCTATGTCCTTGATGACTGCTGATGCCAACGCTTCTGGCCAAAATTTTGGCTGGCCGGTTGGCAAAAGTAATTAAATCTATAGTACACCTAGACCAAGATGGCTTTATGCCGGGCAATTCCATCGGTAATATATTCCTGGAATGTATACTAAAATAAAACTTAACTCCAATGATGGGTGGGTCCGCTCCATACTGTCATTAGATGCATCTAAACCCTTTGACAGTGTCCTATGGACGGTGTTCAGACGGTTTGGGTTTCAGGACAATTTTATAAAGTGGTTAATAATTCTTATATTCCAACCCGAAGGCAAGTGTAAGAACAAAAAAAAACTTGTCTGAATATATTTAATTCAAAAGGGGTTGCCCCTAATACCTCATGTTATTTTCTATTATTTTAGAATTATTTTGGTGAGGAGTGATGTTAGAATTAAAGGCTTCAAATACGGTTTACATGAAAAAAAAATCTCCATGTACACCGATAATATCTCATTCTAGATCGACAATTTGTTAACATCATTGATGATGCTTTAGATATATTCAATAGTTACGGTAAATATTCAGGGCTGACAATTAACTGGTAGAAGTCACAAATTATGCCATTGGATAATGATGTACTTTTTCCTGAGAGCAACTTGTTAAAGATTCCCCCAAGAGATAGCTTTAAGTATTTTGGTCGGAATATTTCCGGAGACATAAATCAATATGTCTCCCATAAAAAGGTTATAATATGGAAACAGTTGCCTTTGGATATGGCTAAAAAAATGTTTCTTTGATGAAAATGGTTCTCCTTCATCAACTCCAGTTCCTACAATCGATATGTGGCGCAAACATGTCCTTTTAATAGCATTTTATCTATTAAAGCCCGTATATTTTCGAACGGCAGACTAAGGGAATGGTCAGCTGTCTGAATTCCTGTGTAATCTTCCCAACCCCCTGGGAGAAGAAATTATGTGATTATTGGAATAAGTGCTAAATTTTTTGGGGTTTTTTTCTGCTCAGGAGAGGTTGTATAGGGTGGGGGTTAATAAAAAAAAAAGTTTGCATTTCGAATAACCACTTGACCTCAAAGTAAATTGTTACTAAGTAAATACTAAAGGTTATGAGATACATTAAATAAAAACAAAAAGTTAACATGTTAGAGAAGGATCCCTTGGGATCCCGAAAATGTTTTTGAATTTCATTTTAAAAAAAATTGTCTTTCCCATATTCTTTTGTCATACTTTTAATTTAATCTATTATTTGACCATTTACAGAATGTTTCTACATTTAGAAATCTGTTCTTTATCTAGTTTCCTGCTTTTAATGTGGTGGCCCCAAAAACTGGCAAGTAGGACATAAAAATAATATTATCAAATATTAGTAGATGCGCTGTGTAAAAAAAGGAAGCAGTTCCATTTTCACTCTTGTAAATTAAATTACGGGTAATTTATAATTTTGGAATTTACAGAAAATAATAGATTTGTCATGTAGGATATATGGTCATGTGATAACAGGAATTCTCGATGAATAAGGATATTTGTACTGGAAAATAATTTCATACTTATCTTTGCAGGTTATGTACAGCAACTTGTCTACCGGAAACCAGACAGTTCTTACGCAGCTTTCAAAGAGAGGCCAGCCAGCACATGGTGAGCGCCATCTCTGTTGATGTAGGGTATTTATAGTAATTTGCTTTATCATAAATGATGGGCCAATTTCAAAATTTTAGTAGTCAGTGCCACACATATCACTTGGATAGGTCATCAATGTCTAATCATGTGTTACAGTGAGCATCTGTGTGAAAGCTCCCGGTCAAGAGTGTCACAGTATAGGAGAAAAGGGGCTTCATGACTTTACCTAGCGCTGTGGCCGCTCCATTCGGCAGATGAATCCCCCATCCATTAGAAATGTATATCACAGTGATATGCCATCAAGGTCTATGGTCGGAAAACCCTTTTGACCCATTTCGGAGGCTAGGAGGGAAAGGGTGGAGCAGGCTCACGGCCTGATCCCGATCCATAAGTTGCGTGTATCGGCTGCAGCATCTAAGCCGTTAGAAAGAAGGGGGCGATTGCGAATTGCCTAAAGTTGCCATGGCAGCCTGAGGCCTAATAAAGGTGCCCAGGTCCGCCATCTTTGTGTACAATACAGCCCTCACACCGCTCAATCGACGGAAAAAAACTAAAAAAGTTAAGGCTCTCAGAATATGGAGACACAAAACAAGTTTTATTTTTAACAATTTGTTTTTTCCTTGTAAAAGTAGTAAAACATAAAAAAATATTTCAATTTGGTATCGCCGTAATCATATTGACCCGCAGAATAAATGTAACATCTTGTTTTTACCATACGGTGAACGTCGCAACAATACATTTAACATGTTGTTTGTACCAGACGGTGAACGCCGTAAAAAAAACATTTAAGGAATCACTGTTTTTTTCCCATTCCACCCCACAAGTACATTTTATAGAACAATAAATGATGCCGTAAAAACCTACAACTCCTCCCGCAAAATACAAGCCCTCTTATGGCTATATCGACGGAAAAATACAATTTATGGTTTTTGGAAAGTGGGGAGGAAAAAACAAAAAAGAAAATGTGAAAAATGGCTGCAGTGGGAAGGGGTCAAGGGACAAATTATTATCTTCCTTTGCTGAATTACATTTTTGTCATTTTTAAGCATCTTCTGTGGAAGAAAAATTTTTCAGACAAATGCCAATGTTTAAATAAGTGAATGAAAATATTTTTTTCTCAAAATCTATAAGCATCTATAAATCAGTGACAGGGAGTGCTCACTATATCGCAATGAGCAGGTTGTATAGTCCTCGACCTGGTCTCATTTGAAGGTATACTGTGTGTAATGCTCAAAAAAAATCCGGTTAAATTGGAAATATTTACCTACCTTTTCTTACTGACCAGGCTAACTGCTTACGTAGCCAAAGTTTTTGCATTGGCTCAACCATTGGTGGACATTGAAAGCAATGTTTTGTGTGGAGCAATCAAGTGGCTGATACTTGAGAGACAGAAACCAGATGGATTGTTCAAAGAAAATGCCCCAGTTATACATCAGGAGATGGTGGTATGTATCTGCAGTCGGCTTCTTACAAATCAACTTGGGGGCTTATAGTGCTGTATAAAATATTCACTTACTAATTCTATTCCACATTGTTTTCAACCAGGGAGCAATCAAAGGAACTTCAGAAGATGTTGGACTTACAGCCTTTGTCCTCATTGCTATGCTGGAAAGTGAGAAGACCTGTAGTCCACATGTCAACGTGAGTATTTTATCTTGATTCTCTATCATGGAATCACAATCCGGTACATGCCCGATTTCATGTTAAATATGTCTTCATTATCTTTTTGCAGAACCTTAAGATCAGTATTGAGAAGGCCACCAGCTTCCTGCTGGGTCAGTTTCCGGGGCTCAATAAACCATACACCATAGCTATTACCTCCTATGCTCTTGCAATGGCTGGGGCAATAGACCATCCAGAGAAGCTACTTTCTGCAAATACAGGTACCTTGTCGAATACTTTCTATAGTCTTCAATGTGGCCTTTCGAGACATAAATAATGTCCTACAGTAGATCAATGTTTAAGAAGTCCAGATTTTAGGATCTTAAGTTAAAATTGTTATTGTCTTTAGAGAGGACAATTGGAGCGAGCATTTATTGAGTTGTGCTTTTTTATTTGGCACAATAGGCTATCAGGATGAGTTTTTTATGGTGGACCTTTTTCATTATCATAGTCTACAGAAGAAAAATCTAAGTGAATCATACAGTTGCCATCATCAATGTTTTTTATAGCTGACCTTCTCTTTTCTTCATAAGACAAAGTTTACTGGAATGAGCCAGATTCCCGTTTCATCACCATTGAAGCCACATCCTACGCTCTTCTGGCTCTCTTGCGTTTGAAGCAGTATGATCTAGTAGGACCAATTGTGCGCTGGATAAGCGATCAAAGATATTATGGAGCAGTTTATGGTTCCACGCAAGTAAGTGATGTCAATATTTCTGGGCTTATTTGGTGGGGTGAAGATGTCTTCTACATTGTACACGTTATATATATTCTTATTTGTTTTGTTTGTGTACTGTACATTACCTTGTTTCAAACATAGCTGCCCTTATTTTCTCTAGGCTACCATTGTGATGTTCCAGGCTTTAGCTCAATACCAGATAGACATCCCATCTGTAAATGAGATAGATCTGGATGTGATCCTCAGTCTCCCAGAAAGACAGGCTCCACTGAAGTACCGCATCAACTTAGACAATGCTTTGCTGTCGCGTTCGGCCGAGGTGAGCATTGGGGTGTTCATCATTTATCAACATGATGTCCTGCTTACATGAATAGAAGGAATGCTTTGTGTAAGCTTTGAAGATAGAGTGATGTACGCTATGGGGTGTTTACAGTGGTGCTGTGGAACATTATCTTCCACTTTCTTTGTCTTGTTGAAAATGTAATACGTGGTACTAACACATATAGGGTTGGCAAAGGTCTTCAGGTGGTTGTGTGATAGATCCCTTACACCCTCTAGGCTAAATGACTTGTATCCCACCTTTGCAGGTGGATTGAGGACATGTAATATAAGTAATTCCTACATTTAATGTATTCTCTAGAGGTTTATACAAATTTCATGTACTTTGGAGGGCGTCACCATCGTATATGAGCTTCAGGCCTAATGCACACGACCGTGTGTGCTGCCCGAGTCCTCTCCATGATCCATGGAAACATAGGACTTGTTCTGTCTTTCCATGGGTCGGGGAGTTGGGTCCGTTTTCACTGACCTGATTCACCCGCTAATGTGAATGGGTCCGTGAAAACTATCGGGTGCCACCCGGATGGCGTGAAAAACTGCCTGAGTGGCACTCAGTTGTGTGCAACTGGCCTAGAAAAATTATCGTCTATGCAGAATATTAATTTCATAACTTAATTTTATTACAGACCAGATTAAATAAAGAGTTTGTTGTGAAAGCCAAAGGCAAGGGACAAGGTACATTGACGGTAAGTTCGTATTTGAAGGTAAACCGTTACTAAACCTATACTATTCAATCTAACTATATTAATAGCTTATATAGCCAGGATGGTTCTATCCTTTCTGTAAAATGGTCACCTCCACTCCAAACTTGAAGTGGGAAATCGAGGTAGTTGCATTTGACACGCACCGGTAACCATGACAAGTGCTTTCAGATGTAAGTCCCATTATCGAATATTCTGCTCAATCTTCTAAACCACCTCTGGTCATATCCACAAAAACTTTTTAACAATACTCATTGTGGGGACTATAGTACCAGCCTCATAGTAATGCCAGCCATATAGCAGTGTCATACAGATGTGTCCACCCTTACCTTTGTTTGAATTTGGTTAAGGACTCCAATTTATCATTAAATAAATTCAATACAATATCGTGACATGATAGCAAATCCCTTGACAGGCTACAATTCACACCGCAGCCACTGGGTGGCCACACATACACACACACATAAAGTATAGACATCACGTGACAGTATCGCAAAATCATGTTTCTTTTCAACGCTGATCATCTCGCCACACACATCTCAGGATATGTTGAGATAAGAGGAAAAGTAAGGAAGGAGACATCTGTACTTATTGCAGTGCCCACAGTGCCAGGCTCGGAGTAAAGGACAGCACGCTTGCCTGTTCCCATTCTGTCCTGTTCTCAACTGATTGATACAAAACTAAAATGATCACTCCTGTCATTCTGTCGCCCTGAATTGAGAGGTATAAGAATCCATGTATATATATTTTTCAAGGGGTTTCCTGGTCCTAAGAATTTGATGGCCTATGCTCAAGATAGGCTATCAATATCTAATCAGTCGGGTTCCGACTCCCGGCACCCTCGCCGATTATCTGTTTGGAAGGGGAAAAGGCTGTAACACTGTAAACCCCCGCTACAAATGTATCGGCGATTGACAGTGCAAGCAGTAAAGGGGAGGAAGGGGAAGCAGCGCTTCAAAACAGCTGATCGGTTTGGGTGTCGGGAGTCGGACACCAACCGATCAGATATTGATGGCCTATCTTGACGATAGGCCATCAATTTCTTAGGACTGGAAAACCATTTTAAGTTCCATTCAGAGGAGGACACTGAAAAGAGGTCGCCGCATACCGAAATAAAAATGGATAATTTGGGGACCTCAATAAGATGCAGTGAAGCTGGTCAAATGATATAGGCAGTGGTGGTAATAACACAACTCTCCCAAGAGCAGATTTCACTGATAGACCTCAATATGTTACGGTAGGAGGAACTTGACAAGTTGGGATAGGTGATTTAGCTCCAAACCACCTTACCTCCCGGGCACAATGGAATATGGAATATTTAACATACATCAGGGGCTCCATTTACACTTGTAAAATAAAGGTAAACCCCAAAACCAGATTTGACTATGGGATTTTTTGCTCATTAATGAGTCAAACATTTAGACCAGCAGAAGGCCCTTTCCTCATTTTCAATATTTCTATTTTCCTCTAATGGTTCTTCAGGTTATGTCGGTTTACCATGCTCTTGTGACAGAGAAAGAAAAGGAATGCAAAAACTTTGATCTGTCAGTGACAGTAAAGGAAGAGCCGAATGGTAAGTGTACAGCCCGAAAATAAGTGCCCCTTGTCTCCAAACTGCATATCATCTTCATCTGAAATGTAGATTCAGTGACTCATTCTTCATGACAAGTAGTTTTATGCCGCAATATGTTTTGGGCCACAATAGAGGATAGTAGTACTATTTATGCAATGGGTTCCCAGTAGGGGCCTAGTGTAGATTGGGAATTGGGGCCCAATGTTAAATACAAGTATTGCATTTCTTGTTTTATTATATATTTTGCAGTTAGGAGTCCAGACGGTGCTTCCGCAACAGTATCGGTTGAGGTTTGTGCAAGGTAAGGAGATATCTCCTATATAAATTAATCTATTAAATTTCAGTAGCACAGTTGACCCTTAAGCAGGGGCGTAACTATAAGGGGCGCTGAGATTGCAGTCGCTTATAGGCTCTGGGACCTGAGGGAGCCTAAAAGGTTCCGCTGCCCTTTCTGAGGAAACCCGTACTATAATTGACAAGTGATAGTTGGGGCCCTGTTACAGATTTTGTGTTGGGGGCGCAGAATTTATGCCCTCAAGTTAAGCTATAATAACATTTCATTACATAAGGAGCATTGGAATCAACACATTAGGATCATATATACATTATTTTTAATCAAGATTATTTGCAATTTGCTTCATTTTTTATTTCAAAAAAATAGTTGCAAAAATCTACACACCCTGTAGAATACCTTTACCCAGAAAAAAAATTGTGTATAAAAGAGAAGAATATAATCTGAATTTCCTTAAAAGAGGACCAACAACCTCTCATGACATTTCTAATTTCAGTAAATACTTGTATTCCCCATAAAATTACAATTCTGGAACATATTTTCTTAGAACTCTGCATTGTACCGTTCCTCTGTTATTCCTTTTAGAAATGTATGAATAAATCGACAATTGGGTGTTACCAGTTGGGGGTGTGTCTCTATAAGTCTCACTCTGTCAGCACTGATTGGACACCGTAAGTCTGTTTAGAGACACACCCCCAACTGGTAACTCCCAGTTGTCAATTTATGAATACATTTCTCGGAGGGATAACAGAGGAATGGCACAGAAAATAATTATAAACTAATTGTAACTGAATTATTGTGTCCATTGTTAATAGTCTGATACCCGCTCATTAGGAAGCTGATGGTAACATCTAACAGCTGCTATCTATTATTACAGGCATTAGTAAGCATACCCATGCACCCGGACCTATAGTGGCATCAGATATCTGCAAGCCGCGTCCTAGATGTTTATTGTCATCTGCTAATAATCTCTTATTGTAATCTTTCTGTAGATATCTTAAGGACAGTGATGCCACCATGTCTATCATAGATGTTTCTATGATGACTGGATTTGCCCCAGATATTAGTAGTCTTAATAAGGTGAGATTATTGGATTGAAATACTTCTTTAACCTCATTATATTGTCCTTATGATAGAGATACAACTCATCTTATTCTTACTCACAGCTAATGAAGGGCGTTGACAAATATATCTCCAAATTTGAGATTAATAAGGATGCCACTGAGAAGGGTTCGCTCATCATCTACCTGGATAAGGTATGACGTGTCCGCTACTCTCAATGTCACAATGCTCATGGGCAATATGTATTTCTTTCTTCTTTCTAGTATCTGTGACCGTTAACACCAAGGACTCAAATCTGGTCATACATGGGTCATGTTTTAGCTTGAGTATCACATAACTGGTTTAATACCTAGTTTGTCCATACATTGGGTTTAGTGGATGGATGGATAGATGAATAGATGGATGGATAGATGGATAGATAGATAGATAGATAGATAGATAGATAGATAGATAGATAGATAGATAGATAGATAGATAGATAGATAGATAGATAGATAGATAGATAGATAGATAGATAGATAGATAGATAGATAGATAGATAGATAGATAGATAGATAGATAGATAAGTAATAGACATCTGGCATTAATACACATTCTTCAAAATATACATGAGGTTACATAGTTACATAGTTACATAGTTACATAGTTAGTACGGCTGAAAAAAGACACATGTCCATCAAGTTCAACCAAGGGAAGGGAAAAGGGAAGGAAAAATTTCTACACATAGGAGCTAATATTTTTTTGTTCTAGGAAATTATCTAACCCTTTTTTAAAGCCATCTACTGTCCCTGCTGTGACCAGCTCCTGCGGTAGGCTATTCCATAAATTCACAGTTCTCACTGTAAAGAAGCCTTGTCGCCTCTGCAGCTTGAACCTTTTTTTCTCCAGACGGAGGGAGTGCCCCCTTGTTTTTTGAGGGGGTTTTACAAGGAACAGGATTTCACCATATTTTTTGTATGTGCCATTAATATATTTATATAAGTTAATCATGTCCCCCCTTAGTCGTCTTTTTTCAAGGCTAAATAGGTTTAATTCTTTCAATCTTTCCTCATAACTTAAATTCTCCATGCCCCTTATTAGCTTCGTTGCTCTTCTTTGTATTTTTTCCAACTCCAGGGCATCCTTTCTATGAACTGGAGCCCAGAACTGAACTGCATATTCTAGATGAGGCCTCACTAATGCTTTGTAAAGTGGCATTATTACATCCCTGTCCCGCGAGTCCATGCCTCTTTTAATACACGACAATATCCTGCTGGCCTTTGAAGCAGCTGATTGACACTGCATGCTGTTATTGAGTTTATGATTTACAAGTACACCCAGATCCTTCTCAACAAGTGAATCCGCCAGTGTAGCGCCCCCTAGGACATATGATGCATGCAGGTTGTTGGTACCAAGATGCATAACTTTACATTTATCTACATTAAACTTCATTTGCCAAGTGGATGCCCAAACACTTAGTTTGTTTAAATCTGCCTGTAATTCATGAACATCTTCCATAGTCTTTGCCTACAACCTTAGTAGTGAAACACCATATATTCCAGATGCCATGAGATTTAATAATGTTAAGTATCTCCAAAATAGATACCATTTAAGACATTGCCTTTTTGTGGATGGATTTTGGAAAATTAGAGACTAAATGGTGGACATGTTTGTTGCTATTTTGGCCTCTAGTTAAATAATTAGCTATACCATTTGGTCAAAAGTATGTGGACTCTTGACCATCACACCTATATAAGCTTATTGGACTTCCCATTCTAAAAAAAACCATAAGGCTATAACAGCTTCTACTCTTCTGGTAAGATTTTGGGGTGTGAGTGTCTGTGGGAATTTGCACCCATTCAGCCAGAAGAATAGTCAGACACTGGTGTTGGGGAGAAAATCTGGCTCGCAATCTCCGGTCTAGTTCATCGTAACGGTGTTGGATAGGGTTAAGGTCAGGGCTCTGGTGGGCCTCAGAGGTTCCTCCACTCCAAACTCCTCACCCCATGTGTTCATGGAGCCCGCTTTGTGCACTGGTTCGCAGTCATGCCGGAGCAGGAAAGGGCCGAACCCCAAAGTCTTACCACAAAGTTGGAAGCTACAATTTTCCAAAATTGTATTGTATATTGTAGCATTAACATTACTCCTCACTGGAAATAAAGTGTCAAATCCTGAAAAACAGCCCCAGACCATTACCCCTCCTCCACAAAATGTTACCGTAGACACGTTCCACTGGCATCCACCAAACCCAGATTCCTCCATCAGACTGCCAGATAGTGAGCTGTCATTCATCACTCCAGAGAACACGCTGCTCCAGAGTCCAGTGATGGTCGTGCTTTACACCACTCCGGCAGACACTTCGCATTGTGCCTGGATCTCAGTCTTGTGTGCAGCGACCATGGAAACCCATTTTATGAAACTTTAGACACACAGTTCTGGTGCTGACGTCACTCCTAGAAGCAGTGAGGATCTCCATAGTGAGTGATACAACAGAGGATAGGTGATTTTTACACACCACGAGCATAAGCAATCGGCAGACTGAGTCTGTAAGTTTAAGTGGTATACCGCTTTGTGGCTGAGCTAACGTTACTCCTAGACACTTCAACTTCACAATAATATCACCAACATGTAAACGGGGAAGATCTGCCACATGTAAATGGGGCAGATCTAGAATATAATAATAGCACTGAGAGGTGATCGGGTCAGATGTTGCAGATTTTAATAGCACTTTCAGGTGACCAGAGCAAATCTAGCAGATAATAACAGCACTAACAGATGACCAGGACAGGTCTACCATATAATAATAGCACTTACAGATGACCGGGGCAGATCTAGGATATAATAATAGCATTTACAGGTGACCGGGGCAGCTCTAGCAGATACTAATAACACTTACAGGTGACCAGGAAAGATCTAGCAGATAATATTAGCACTTACAGGTGACCGGGGCAGATCTAGCAGATAATAATGGCACTTACAAGTGACCAAGGAAGATCTAACCGATACCAATAGCACTTACAGGGGCAGAGGTAGATCTAGCAGATAATAATAACACTTACAGGTGAACGGAGCAGATCTAGCTGATAATAATAACACCACAGAAAAAAGTGGGACATAGAATAAGATTAAAAACACAAAAAAAGGCCATACTCACAAATTGGGCAGGTAAAATCCCAGCAAGACACAGACAGGTCAAAAATGCTGCTGAAGGAAAGTGCTCAGGTGTGTTAAATAATAATAGCCACTCCCAGCCTTGAGGGGAGTGGCGTGTGGTGCATGGGATGTGTAGTAAAAAATAAATGAATTGTGAATAATGTGCAAGTAGTAATAATATGTGTGAAATATGGGGGGCAGTACTGAGTATAGTGCATAAATGAAAAGAAATGAATTGTGAATAATATACAAGTGGTGAATAACATGTTTAAAATATGTAAAATATAGGGGGCAGTACTGAGTATAGTGAATAAGGGTCAGGAATGTGAGTGATGCATGAAGTGTGGGTGCAGTGTGCGAAACATGGAGGGATAATGCATAAATCATGAGGCATAGCGTATATAGCCAGGTAGCAGCCAATTTGCAGCGCCATGTAATACATAGAGCGGGCTGCCCTGCTTGCTATGCCTAACAGCAACACACCATGCTCTCCCAGCATTGAAGACCTGGCTGCGTCCAAAAAGTAGTAAATGTAATGCAAGTAACCATGGAAAATACATTGGGTATTGGTAGTAATTTTGGCCAAAAGAATGCAAGCTCGCAATCCTCGTCACGGATCCCCGCACTTGCGAGTCCCTAACTGGAACTTTTCGTTCCAAACATGAAGCTACACCACAGAAAAAAGTGGGACATAATAACACTTACAGATGAATGGGAAAGATCTAGCCTATAATAATAGCTCTTACAGTGACCGGGGCAGATCTAGCAGATAATAATAACACTTACAGGTGACCGGGGCAAATCATCTAGCAAATAATAATAGCACTTAAAGGTGACCGGGGCAGATATAGCAGATAATAATAACACTTACAGATGACCGGGGCAGATATAGCAGATAATAATAACACTTACAGGTGACCGGGGCAGATATAGGAGATAATAATAACACTTACAGGTGACCAGGGCAGATATAGCAGATAATAACAACACTGACAGGTGACCGGAGCAGATCTAGCAGATAATAATAGCACTTACAAGTGACCAGGGTAGATCTAGCAGATCATAAATTTCACAAAGTGATTTGTGGCAAAGGTTTCATCCTATAACAGTGTCACGTGCAAAGTCACTGAGCTCTTCAGTAGGACCCCTACAACTACTATTGTTAGTTTAGAGAGATTGCATGGCTGTGTGCTTGATCATAAGTTTGCAATGGATGTGGCTGAAACACCTGAACTCAATGATTAGGGGGGTGTCCACATACTTTTGACCATAAAGTGTATATGTCGTATTAGTGTGTTATGTTTTTTATGCTCAAAGATCTCTCTGTCCTATCATTCACTGTGCCTCTCCATACTTGAAGCCCCCTCTGAGCCAAACAAATAGTTACAACCTTTTGCAAGTATTGGTTTAATAATATTAACTGGTCGGGCAGATTTCCAATTTAACGATTTTTCTGTAGATGGGGGGGGTCCTCAGAATAATTTCCTCTAGTGAACCCAAGTAACCTCAGTCCCACAGATTTTGCATTCATCATTAACCTCTTCGCGCTCAGCGACGGAATAGTACGTCGCGGGAGGAACGGTCATTTCGGCCGTCCTCCCGACACATACAGGAGCTGTGACAGCTGCTGTCTCGTACAGCAGTTGCCACAGCTCCTATAGCGGGGACCGATCGCTGTGTCCCCGCTGATTAACCCCTTGGAAGCCGTGTTCAATAGCGATCGCGGCTTCTTAGGAGTTAAGCTATAGTGGCCGGCGATGGTGGCTATGTCAACCGGATGCCTAACAATGGCGTCCGGCTATGCCATCGATGGAAGCCTAGTGGGTCCTGACTAAGTCAGGACCCACTATGCTTGCTGTCAGTGAGTAGCTGACAGCTCTAACACACTGCACTACGCATGTAGTGCAGTGTATTAGAATAGCGATCAGGGCCTCCTGCCCTCATGTCCCCTAGTGGGACAAAGTAATAAAGTTAAAACAAATTAAAAAAAAGTTGTGTAAAAATAAGAAAGTAAAAGTTTTAAAAGTAACAAAAGTAAAAATCCCCCTTTTTCCCTTATTAGTCCTTTATTATTAATAAAAATAAATAAATAAACAAATAAACTATAAATAATTGGTATCGCCGCGTCCGTAACGGCCTGAACTATAAAATTATTTTGTTATTTATCCCGCACGGTGAACGCCGTAAAAGAAAATAATAATAAACCGTACCACAATCACAATTTTTTGGTCACTTCACTTCTCAAAAAATGGAATAAAAAGAGATGAAAAAGTCGCATGTACCTAAAAATGGTGCTGATCGAAACTACAGTTCGTTACGCAAAAAAATAAGTCCTCGCACGGCTTTCTTGATGGAAAAATAAAAAAGTTCTGGCGCTTAGAATAAGGTAACACAAAAAGTGAATGATTTTTTACAAAACGTATTTTATTGTGCAAACTCCATAAAACATAAAAAAAAACTATAAACATCTGGTATCGCCGTATTCGTATCGCCCCGCAGAATAAAGTGAATGTGTCATTTATAGCGCACGGTGAACGCTGTAAAAAAATAGAATAAAAAAACAATAGTGAAATTGCTGTTTTTTTAGTCATCACGACTCTTAAAAATAAAACAAAAACTGATCAAAAAGCCGCATGCACCCCAAGAAAACTACAATGGATTCCTCAAGGGGTCTAGTTTCCAAAATAGGGTCACTTTTGGGGGATTTCCACTGTTTTGGCACCACAAGACCTCTTCAAACCGGACAGGGTACCTAATAAAAGGAGGCCTCATAATCCTCTAGGTGCTCCTTTCCTTCGGAGGCCGGTGCTTCAGTCCATTACCGCACTAGGGCCACATGTGGGATATTTTTCAAAACTGCAGAATCTGGGTAATAAGTATTGAGTTGCGTTTCTCTGATAAAACCTTCTGTTTTACAGAAAAAAATGGAATAAAAAGGATTTTCTGACAAAAAAATGTAAATATGTAAATTTCACCTCTACTTTGCTCTAAATTCCGGAAAACGGAGACCCCTATTAGACCGTTTCAGTGCCCGGTTTGCCCAAACATACACCCCCGAGAATTGTATTTCTATTGATGAGTCCTTGGTACATTTTAAAGGGAGGCTTCAATTCCGCCAGTACCTGCCGAGTAAGAGGGCAAGGTATGGCATGAAGATGTATAAGCTGTGCGAGAGTGCATCAGGGTATACCTACAGATTTAGGATATACGAAGGGAAGGACAGCAGTATTCAGCCCCCAGAATGCCCCCCTTTACTGGGAATTAACGCAAAAATTGTTTGGGATTTGGTGCACCCACTGCTGGACCAGGGTTACCACCTCTACCTGGATAATTTTTATACCAGCGTCCCACTCTTCAACTGCCTCGCTTCCAGAAGTACTGCGGCATGCGGCACGGCTAGAAGAAATCTGAGAGGCCCCCCTAAGTCTCTGCAGGGCAAACACTCAGAAGGGGTGAGAGCAGGGCACAATCTAGCAGCAACATATTGTGTGTCAAGTACAAGGACAAGAGAGATGTCCTTGTATTGACAACAATACATGGCCACACCAGTACCCATGTACCTGTACGAGGTACCAGTACAGAGACCCCCAAACCAGACTGCATCCTGGACTACAATAGGTGGACTTGTCAGATCAAGTCCTGAAGCCCTACAGCGCCATGCGGTGTGGTATAAGAAGCTGGCCGTGCACATCATACAGATGGCATTGTACAATGTGTACGTGCTATGTCGATGTGCAGGCCAGAGGGGAACTTTCCTGGAATTTCAAGAGGTGGTTATCAAGAAACAAATTTTTAGGGAGTAAGAAGAGGAGGCACCCAGTACTTCTGGAAGCGGGGCCACACGCATCGTACCAGGGCAACACTTTCCAGGAGAAGTTCCCCAAACTGGCAAGAAGGGAAAAAGTCAAAAGAGGTGCAAAGTCTGCTATAAGAGGGGGATAAGGAAGGACACAATATATCAATGTGACACGTGTCCCGAAAAACTAAGGCTCTGTATGAAAGAGTGTTTTAAAATGTATCATACATCCCTTGATTTTCAATCTACCCCAGTTTTACTTACCCTGACACACTCAGCACAGCTTATCCCCCTCATCTTTCTGCTCTGGGCCGTGCTGTGTGCCCAGGCAGCTGTTAACAGCCACATGTAGGGTATTTCCGTATCCGGGAGAACCCACATTACAGTTTATGGGATGTAGTTCACTTCTCGGGGGTTTCAACTGTACTGGTACCTCAGGGGCTTCTGCATACATGACTTCGCACCAGAAAATCCCTAGTAGGCTAAATAGTGGTCCTTTTCCTTCTGAGCCCTCCCATGAGCCAAAACTGCAGTTTATCACCACAAATGGGGTATTGCCGCACTCAGGACAAATTGGGCAACAAAACAGGGTATTTTATTTCTTGTGAAAATAAGAAATTTTGAGCCAAAACTACATTTTATTGTAAAAAATTTCATTTTTTTAAATTCAAAGCCAAATTCAGATAAATTCTGTGAAAAATCTGTGTGATTTAAATGGTCACAACACCTATAAATGAATTCCTTGAGGGGTGTAGTTTCCAAAATGGGGTCACTTCTGGTGGGTTTCCATTGCTTTGATACCTCTGGGGCTCTGCCAATGCGACATGGCACCCGAAAACCAATCCAGCAAAATCTGGACTCCAACAAACACATAGCGCTCCTTTCCTTCTGAGCCCTCCCATGGGTCCAAACGGCAGTTTATCACCACAAATGGGGTATTGCCGCACTCAGGACAAATTGGGCAACAAAATGGGGCATTTTGTTTGCTGTGAAAATAAGAAATTTTGATGAAAAATTACATCTTATTGGAAAAAATTTAATTTTTTTAATTTCACAGCCCAATTCAAATACGCGCTGTGAAAAGACTGTGGGGTCAAAATGGTAACAACAACCATAAATTAATTCCTTGAGGGGTGCAGTTTCCAAAATGGGGTCACTTTTGGGGGATTCCTGCTGTTTTGGCACCTCAACACCTCTTCAAACCTGGCATGCTGCCTAAAATATATTCTAATAAAAAAAAGAGGCCCCAAAATACACTAGGTGCTTCTTTGATTCTGGGGCTTGTGTTTTAGTCCACGAGCGCAGTAGGGCCACATGTGGGACATTTCTAAAAACTGCAGAATCTGGACAATACATATTTAGTAGTGTTTCTCTGGTAAAACGTTCTGTGTTACAGAAAAAAAATAGAATAAAATTGAAATTCAGCAAGAAAAATGAAATTTGCAAATTTCACCTCCACATTGCTTTAACTCCTGTGAAACGCCTAAAGGGTTAAAAAAAAACTTTCTAAATGCTGTATTGAATACTTTGAGGGGTCTAGTTTTTAGAATGGGGTGTTTTATGGGGGTTTCTAATATATAGGCCCCTCAAAGCCACTTCAGAACTGAACAGGTACCTTAAAAAAAATGCTTTTGAAATTTTCTTAAAAATATGAGAAATTGCTGCTTATGTTCTAAGCCTTGTAACCAAAAGAAAAATAAAATAATGTTCAAAAAATGATGCCAATCTAAATTAGACATATGGGAAATGTGAACTAGTAACTATTTTGGGTGGTATAACCGTCTGTTTTACAAGCAGTTGCAATTAAATTCAGAAAAATTCTATTTTTTCAAAATGTTCTCACAATTTTGCAATTTTTCACAAATAAAAACTGATTATATCAACCAAATTTTACCACTAACATAAAGCCCAATGTCTCACAAGAAAACAATCTCAGAATAGATGGATAGGTTTAAGCATTCTGATGTTATTACCACATAAAGTGAAATATGTCAAATTTGAAAAATGGGCTCTGAGCCTTAAGGCCCAAACTAGGCTGCGTCCTTAAGGGGTTAATAAACATTTTTACTGAACACCCAGAAAAATATCCCATCTGTACTATAGATCAAGATATAAAAACATATATACTGTCAATTTTTATTACGGTAGTTCCTCAATGATAAATTAACGTTTCTTCTAATAACCTGGACAGGTCTCACACAAAGAAGAGGAATGCATTAAATTCTATGCTCACCAGATCTTCAAAGTTGGTCTCATCCAACCGGCATCTGTCACTGTTTATGACTATTACACCCCCGGTAGGTAATATAGAGGATTTTTCTATTGACCTTATATGTGAGTGTCACATGTTTGTAAATTTCTATTTCACTTCCTATCCCTTTGTAGAAAACCGTTGCACTAAATTCTACCATGTGGACAAAAACAGCAAGTTATTGGGCACGATCTGTCAAAAAGAAGTGTGCCGATGTGCCGAAGGTAAGTTCCCAAATAACTAATGTGTTAGATAAGACATAGTAGAAACAAAGTATTAAGGGAGTTATGTTACCTACTGTATGTATACAATACATGGGATATGTATACACCACTAAAAAAGTAAAATTATAAACTATCAGAAAGCTCCAAGACTTGATTTATATTACCTGTTGTAAAATGTGAAATTCCTAAAATTCCTAAAATTATATGTACAAGTGTTAGGTGGACAGTGGGTGTGCGTGTGTGCGTGTGTGCGTGTGTGTGTGTGTATATATATATATATATATATATATATATATATATATATATATATATATATATGTAGTTTAAATTTGTTGTGCCATAAATGACCACCATGAAATATCAGTCAGGGAAGTTATAAGAATCTGTTCAATGGGGGTCATTTATTCCAAGGATGGTCATCAATAAGGGAGTGGATATGTATTTGAGGTCAATCACTGTTATCATGAATTTTGAACAATGCCTGGTAACCATATAGGTAAAAAATATGGGTAAAGCCTCTGGTTGAAATAGACAAACATGTGGTTAGATATATCAGATCATATTTCACACTCTACAAGCATTGATTCAATCTAGAACACTAGAAGGAGGGAGGGTTCTATCACTGTGATTTAATGCTAGGCAGAGCTGTGAGAGGGAGGGAGGAGCACCCTCTGGGTGACCAGATGACAGAGAAATAAGCTTCATGAGAGGTAAAATGGCTGATAATGGTAGCGGGCAGATAGCTACTTCCTGTCTAGGAAACCCAGACCAGTAGATGTCTTGCGCCAAAACTACTGACCTTACAAGAAAGACAGCATACAGTTACTTCACATAAGGAGCACATGGGAGGTATGTTTTAAGGTAGAAGACCATCACATTTTTAGCAATAAACTTCTAAACCTTCTAAAATTGATTTCTTATGGATTTTGTCTTCTAGAGAATTGTTTCTTGCAGCAACAGCTGGAGGGTAAAGTTGATGCAGCAGATCGATTGAAAAGAGCATGTGCACCAGGAGTAGACTTTGGTGAGAAGCAGAAACTTTCATCTTAAAACACAAATATCAACTCCATCTATACGGACTTAGCAGGCGGAAAGTTTGCTTTTGACATTTACTGACATGTAATAAGCATTAGATAGTAAAACGCCTTGTTTTCCATGTTGAGGTCACCAGTTGGCTCCTTGCTGGCGTAAATATGACGGGGGCAGGTGACCCATCCATTATTAAAAGTCATATTAGCAACTTCATGTTATTTCTTCTGTTTGTAGTATACAAGGCCTACCTGGAGGAAATACAAAAGAATGAAAACTATGATAACTACGTGATGAAGATAATCGTTGTGATCAAGGAAGGTAAATACCGGAGAAGACAAGTGTCTCTGTGTGTGTGTGTGTGTGTGTGTGTGTGTGTGTGTGTGTGTGTGTGTGTGTGTGTGTGTGTGTGTGTGTGTGTGTGTGTGTGTATATAATAACTATGACCTGTACATGATATTCTATAATGCCAATCACATATGTGATAAATCCAAGAAAATATGATCGACTCAAGCACATGAAAGTTATAGAGAAATGTACAAAATTTTATTGAAATAAAAACATGAAACAATTAAAACTGGAACAGGGAATGAGTCACTCAATAAAAAGACATCAAATCCATCACACACCGGATATGAATATTACGTAAGTATGTAAGCAGTATACATGCCTATAGATATGCTGAAAGATATAAATGTTACGTAAGTATATAAGCCGTATACATGTTGTTGAAACAGCAAGAGAGGGTTGTGTATATACTCATGCAGAGCTGTGTCTAATGGAGCCGAAGTAAGTTGTGACAAAAAAGTAATAAAATGTCCAGCATGCAATCCAGCACACCTATGTAAAGGTATGTGACAACAATTACGTATAAGTGTATAGGTGCAGTAGTTGTCTGGATGAACATAGAGGGCTAGCAAAGGCCATAGCCCATAATGTGAATACTGAAAGATAAGCACTGGAGTGTTAAACGTACAATGTACATGGGCTCACAAAAAAGACAGAGAAAAGACAAGAGAAACTCAATTGCAGCTCTCTAACAGGGAGGAAATGTAAGACATACCGGTAGACATGGTAGAGGCGTGAAAGAGATGTCTGTACCCGACGCGCGTTTCGGCAACTGCCTTCGTCGGGTACAGACATCTCTTTCACGCCTCTACCATGTCTACCGGTATGTCTTACATTTCCTCCCTGTTAGACAGCTGCAATTGAGTTTCTCTTGTCTTTTCTCTGTCTTTTTTGTGAGCCCATGTACATTGTACATTTAACACTCCAGTGCTTATCTTTCAGTATTCACATTATGGGCTATGGCCTTTGCTAGCCCTCTATGTTCATCCAGACAACTACTGCACCTATACACTTAGGCTGGGTTCACACGACCACATTAACGTCCGTAATGGACGGACGTATTTCGGCCGTAAGTTCCGGACCGAACACAGTGCAGGGAGCCGGGCTCCTAGCATCATAGTTATGTACGATGCTAGGAGTCCCCGCCTCGCTGCAGGACAACTGTCCCGTACTGTAATCATGTTTTCAGTACGGGACAGTAGTTCCACGGAGAGGCGGGGACTCCTAGCGTCATACATAACTATGATACTAGGAGCCCGGCTCCCTGCACTGAGTTCGGTCCGGGACTTGCGGCCGAAATACGTCCGTCCATTACAGACGTTAATGTGGTCGTGTGAACCCAGCCTTATACGTAATTGTTGTCACATACCTTTACATAGGTGTGCTGGATTGCATGCTGGACATTTTATTACTTTTTTGTCACAACTTACTTCGGCTCCATTAGACACAGCTCTGCATGAGTATATACACAACCCTCTCTTGCTGTTTCAACAACATGTATACGGCTTATATACTTACGTAACATTTATATCTTTCAGCATATCTATAGGCATGTATACTGCTTACATACTTACGTAATATTCATATCCGGTGTGTGATCGATTTGATGTCTTTTTATTGAGTGACTCATTCCCTGTTCCAGTTTTAATTGTTTCATGTTTTTATTTCAATAAAATTTTGTACATTTCTCTTTAACTTTCATGTGCTTGAGTCGATCATATTTTCTTGGATTTATCTTGTGTCAATTGTTGATCGATGCACCAAGTTTACCTTGGTTACTACCTAGGACTTAACACAGTAGATTCTTAGCAACGTTGCTTTACATTGAACAATACTCTGTGTTGGTATCCTTTCTGTTGGTATCTTATTGGTATACAATCACATATGTGGTATCATTTACATGGTATATAAAGATGAATTATTCTACATAACAATATTCGCTTCCTTACCCCCATATAAGAAAATAGGGGTTGTAGTAAAGATTTATATTGTACCCAATGTCTTATATGGGTAAAATGTGTTTTGTTTTTTTTTATAGAAATTGTCGATTAGTCATTGAGGTAAATTTTTGCAGTTTTATTGCTAGTGGTATGTAAATCGAAGCTGAACAAGACTGACTTTTAGATAGACTCAAGTTATTTCCAGGTTATAACACTGATGGCCTATCCTTAATATATAAGCCATGAGTGCGTGATGGGTGGGGATCCCTCAGACACCCCCCAATCCGCAGAACAAAGGGGCCATAATGCTCCAGTGCATGTGGTTGTGACTGGTAATGCAGCTCAGCACTATTCAAATAAATGGGTCTTTGCTGGGGCTATGCTGCAGTACCAGACACAGCCACAAGTATAAAAGCATAACTATGTCTGTTTGAGCTTCTTCATTCTGCTGATCGCTGGAGATCCACACCTACAAACAGACAACGATTGACCAAGCGTGAAAATGGGAAATAATTATGTGCAAATTACTTGTATATGTGATTCCCATTGTGTAAAAATGTTATTTTCCATGTTGTGTTATGTTATTAGGTACGGATGAAAATGTTTTAAACAAACAGAAGAATTTTATCAGTCATATAAAGTGCCGCAAAGCCTTAGATCTGAAAGAAAAGCGCGATTACCTGATCTGGGGAGTAAGACTTGACCTTTGGGATCAGCCATCTGGGTGAGTGTTATAATCATTACTAGTATAACAATAATTATCACTTACTATGTGATTACATAAGCTGAATGACTTTGTAAACACATTACATTATTGATCTTGTACTTATCCTGAGTTCCAGCCTGTATTATACTCCAGAGCTGCACTCAAAATTCTGCTGGTTGTTATTGGAACAATGGGGAAATCAATGTGATTGTTGCCAGGCACAAACATGAGAGCTTATCTGAGCTCCTATACTAAAGGGGCACCGTTAGTTTCTACTACATAAGATTTCTGTACAGTGTCTGGTGTAAAGACACCAAAATTCAAATTATCAGAGGATCTGGTCGAACTGAAGAAGCAAGGGATGTTGGGGTATAATCTTGTCACCAGACTTTCCCTTAGCTTCACTCTCATAATACAGTGGGAAAGTTAATTTTCCCTACATCCGATTACTACAGCCTGTACCTGGTGTAAAGTCTACGCTTACTAGAATGCAAATGATCAGCTCTGTGCAGACACTGAACAAGCAGGCAATATGGGGAGATTTCAGCTGCGATACCTTAAGAACTGTGACTGCAACTCTAGACTATAGTACAGGCTGAAGCGATTATGCCATATTATAGGCCCGTCGCTGTGTCTGATGTAAAGGCTACACTTACCAGAATGCAAATGACCAGCTCTGTCCAGACACTCAACAAACAGGGAATATGGAAAGATTTCAGCTGTGATGCCTACTGGATTGTGACTGCAGCTCTGAACTATAATGCTGAGTTCACACGGGGCGGATACGCTGCATAAAGTTATACTGCGTATCCGTACTGGTGGCTCTAGGGAATCCTGGGCGAAAAACCGCACCAAACTGTGGTGCAGTTTTTCGCCCGGAATGTCTGCTGCGGAAAACTGCAGCATTTAGCCGGCCTTCTAGTAGGCCAAAGTCCTAGGATGACGTTTTGATCCCAGGAGACCATTGCAGCCTGTGATTGGCTGCAGCGGCGGTCACATGGGATGAAACATCATCCTAAGAGGGCAGCCCTCTGATGTCGTCCATGACAGCCTCCTGGGATGACATTTCATCCCATGTGACCGCCGCTACCGCCTGTGATTGGCTGCAGCAGTCACATGGGATGAAACGTCATCCCAGGAGGCCGGCCTGGAGGAAGAAACACAGACTTCTATGTAGAGTTAGAGCTAGAGTTGCGTTTTTTGCGGCAGAATCGCTGCAATCTCTCAAAAATGCAACATCTTCTATTTGTTGCGGGTTTTACCTCCCAGTGAATTCAATGGGGAAATCCCGCAACATATAAGCAGCATTTACGCAAATACAATTGACATGCTGCGGAATAAAACTCTGCACCACATGTTAATTTCTGAGCGTTTTTCCACTCAGTATTTACGCAGCGTATGGAGGAGATTTGTTCTATCTTATCCACTTTGCTTCCACTGTATTATGCTGCAGATTTTCCCCAATGCCTTCTGTCGCAGAAAATGCGCAGTAATTACGCACTGTGTGAACTGACCCTAATACAGACTGAAGCCTCGTCCAAAATACAATATTAGAAGAATGTAAAACGTCTTCCTTTTCTACATTGTATGGTTTATAGTGTACGACTGATATAAATTTGATTACATAGTATTATAAAATTCTATTTTTCTTCTTAGCTATTCCTATATTATTGGGAAAGACACATGGATCGAATGGTGGCCAAATGATAGAGAATGTCAAAATCCAGAAAACAGGAATCAGTGTGACGATTTCTCTGAACTTTCTGATAATCTGGAGATTAATGGATGTCCTTCATAAGAACGTGAACCCAAAAAACTCCACCCGCTCCACCTCTGTCCCCTTTTTACCATTGTTCTCAGTTTTGATTTGATATTTTATATACCAATAAATCATTTATTTGCTATTCATTGTGTTCACCTTATTGGACAATATTCAGCACCCTCAATAAATCAGAAGACTGATGCAGTATTATGTGTTCTTGACCATTTTACGCCCAGGTTTTGAAAAGCGCAGAGAAAAGGGGCGAGGCTAAGGTGAGTCGTAAAATGCGACGAATGTATTAAAGACGTACAGCAATTTTGGACGTAACACATGAGTGTACATATGAGTGCGCCAGTCATAAAGTAGCATATGGAAGAGAAATGTGTCAAAATATGCTTAGGGAATAGCGCTAAATATATCATGCCACCGTGTCTCAGATGCCTCAGACGTCCGTCAGTGATCCGAGGAAAGATAGAACATGTCCTATATTTCCTCGGATCGGAGACTCGGATAATTTTTCATGGACCCGATTCACCCGCTAAAGTGAATGACTATCGGGTGCCACTCGGATGTAGTGAAAAACGGCCCGAGTGCCACAACAGTCGTGTGCATGAGGCCTTAATTGATGCATTTTATGACACTATTTATAAATATTTCCCTGTGTGTTCATTATAAAATAGGGAATAAGCTCAATTCTTCTAGGTGGTATCTATGGCATGTCAGTAGTTAGTAGTGAGTGGATGGTTATTATATACATGAATATGGAAAAGCCAACTTAATGTCCGCCTGTACAAAACAGGTACTAAACTAAAACGGTACTAACACTTAGGGGAAAAAATACAGCTTAATAACAAAACAATGTATCTTTAGATAAAATAAGCTCAAAATAATGCTAAAAAGTATCAAAGCTAAACTATCCTGTGCCCCCTCTGCTATGATAGCACAAATGTGAGAGAACCTGACTCCCAGGAGCAGGAAACATATATTAAAAAAAGGGCCTCCTCACCATCCACAGTGATGTCCAGTCCTTAGACAGTCAGAGATCTGCTATGGAACTTGGCTTGAGCTCCTCTTTAGAGTCCTGGGTCAAGGAGCTTTCGGCTACCAGGGCTGACAGTTGTGGCTCACAACATACGTTTCCCGAGAGGAGCAGTTGCCACTCTGAGGTCCCGTCCCCCCATTTACTGCCTTTTTTATAGCTTTGTCCTCTCTCCATGTTGCTGGCGCAGGCTTCAGCACTGTCTTCCAAGTAGGACGCAGAGCTTCTTCCGCACATTGAGCCCCGGTACGCATGTGTTTTTCCAGTAAGTGGTATCCGAAGAGTCCACTTCGTTAGCCAAGGAAATTAAAACGTTAATAAGGTCTGAGGTTTGGATTTCCATTGAACGCTTAGATGATCGGACTGACTCTCTGCCACACCTCAGTCTGGGGATTGTAGTTTTGGGGATGGTGGGGAATCTAATTCAGACTCTTACTCTTCCACATTTTCTGAGAAAGATTGAAAGCCTGGAAAGTCAATATTTATTTTGGAAAACACAGATCAATTACTTAATGTCTTCAGGGTGTCACGAGTCCCGTGGAAATCGATAATGTCACGGGGCTAAGAGAGGATGGTGTGAACCCACTGTGTCACTAAGGGATTTGATGTGGGGCTAAACCGGGGAGAGGTATCTAGAGGGGACCACAGGTATTCACCCTTTTACCCCTATACAGGGATATGGACTTCGCTGCTGGGGCATCCCATCTCGCTACTCCAGAGTAGTCTCCCTTGATAATGGCCAATATAAACAGGCGTAGTAAAAAATCAATAAACAGTATGCAGGGTCAGGTATAGAAAAAGTCAGGGCAGGTGGCAAACAGGCACTCATGGTTGGTCAAGCAAATGGTCAGGGCAGATGAAAGAGGTTCGTCACGCGTCACAAGCACGAGATCAGGTCAGGCAGTAGGAAAGGATAACAAAGAAACAGGGGGAGGAAACCTCCAGCTCACCAGTCCAACGTCTGACACTCCAACTTCGCTCGGATCTCTGCGACGGTCCACGGTAGGTAGCAATAGAAAACAAGGGAGGTTGATCCAGCGCTATAGTTGTGTTTAAAAAGGAATCATGTTCCTATTTTTATTGGGTATGAAAATTAAAATCAAACGAACAAACAGACGTGGTAACAAAGCAGTTTCAGGTAGATATTTGGGGCCTACGCGTTTCGAACACTTGCGGTGTTCTTAGTCATGGCTATTATTCACTGATGCTGATAGTTAGCGGGTTTATATGGTATGGCTGTCTGGGTGGGGCGGTATAAACTACGATGAAAGCAGCTGGAGTGTTCAAAAAACTTTCAGTGCACAGTAACCCTTTAGTGTCCAAAGGTAAGTTGATTGTGTGCAATATAACAAATGTATTGAATTTATATCGAACAAATAATACATTGAGACACAAAATGCGAAGACCTATAACTTTGCAAAGATTTTGTTATAAATAGAATGATTTTTTTATGTATTATATTGTTATTTGAAAATTCACTGAAGTGATAAATGAGTAAAATGTATAATTTTTATTTCATAGCTATCTAAAAACAGGGGTACAATCACCACTGTGAAAAGCCCAACCGTGTATTTAAAAACGTATTAAACACAATACTCCCAGTCCTAGTTCGTTTGCGAACCCTTTGTGACTGGGTATGTAAACAGAGATATCAAAATATGGAATCAGCGTATAACATTGGTAAAGCAGTGGTTTGGACCCTCGTTCACACAGGAGCCTGCGTTAACCGCACCAGATTCTCCCAATGTACAGATGCACAACAATGCCACTGCCCCCTACGCAAAATTCCCTCACTTCACCCGACCCTACGCGTTTCTATACTTATCATCAGGGGTCTGAATTGGTACGTCCTCCTAAACGGGGAGGGGATTGGGATAACCTCATTCTGCGTAAAGAGGCCCAATGGATCTACAGACTGGCTTGCGTACATCCTGAAGGTTTAAACGAGCAAACAAATTATACCTGTTTTATTTAATATACAATCCATATCAAGTCATAGGGCTTTTTTGGTCCTCTGGGTGGGGGTATGGTAATGCATTCCTAGTCCCAGTGTAGTCACTTGTAATATATCAATCAATAAGTAGCAGGTATGGCAATTGAGTCCAGGAGTGTGTCATATGTTTTATGTGAGGTTTACAATTACGTCGTTCTTCCATCCATATATTATGTATTTTCAGGGTAGGTGCTCCTATCGTGGTAGTCCAATTGCGGTCCTGAGCTGATCCGCAACATATATCCAACCTAAAATAGTGTTATACTCCATCCTTGAATAGCATGAGGCTTTGTGTAGCAAACAGATACTTCTACAGCCTCCCATTGAGTCAGCATGCTCTGTGTTGTTTACATTGTTACTTCCGGGTATGTCAGCTGACAGCCGGGAGTCACATGGTTGAGCATCATGGATGTGCTGGGCCAGTGTGATTGGCTGTTTGATGTATGCTGCCGGAGCCAGGGGGCGGAGTATTCAGTTCATAGTGACTCAGAGTCCCAGAGTGAAGCATGCCGCTGACATCTATGCGTGCATGCTTCCGTGTTGTGCAGTAGAATACCTGCTGCTGAAGAAATATCGCTGGCATCCTGGCCAGACTGACAGACCCCTGATGATAAGTATAGAAACGCGTAGGGTCGGGTGAAGTGAGGGAATTTTGCGTAGGGGGCAGTGGCATTGTTGTGCATCTGTACATTGGGAGAATCTGGTGCGGTTAACGCAGGCTCCTGTGTGAACGAGGGTCCAAACCACTGCTTTACCAATGTTATACGCTGATTCCATATTTTGATATCTCTGTTTACATACCCAGTCACAAAGGGTTCGCAAACTAACTAGGACTGGGAGTATTGTGTTTAATACGTTTTTAAATACACGGTTGGGCTTTTCACAGTGGTGATTGTACCCCTGTTTTTAGATAGCTATGAAATAAAAATTATACATTTTACTCATTTTTCACTTCAGTGAATTTTCAAATGTTCATATTTGTGGGAGCACAATATATATCGTTAAAATACAGTGAATTATTATATTGTTATTATTTGCAATGTAGTAAACTGTGATAGTATATTTATTTATGTCGGTCTTTTGTTTGTTATTTTCTGTGCTGCCGTCTGCATTTCTACGGAGGAATCTCAGCCGGCATTAGA
Source organism: Rhinoderma darwinii (assembly GCF_050947455.1). Taxonomy (NCBI): domain Eukaryota; kingdom Metazoa; phylum Chordata; class Amphibia; order Anura; family Rhinodermatidae; genus Rhinoderma; species Rhinoderma darwinii. Next base: position 402,373,493 of record NC_134689.1, on the reverse strand, counting down.
ATCGGCACTGAGACCAAAGCCATAGGAGATAGAGCTAGAAAGGATAAGACCTACATTATAATAATTTTGGATTGACTTGTTATGGCAACAAATTTGTTTGGTCATGATTATGTACTACATATCCAAAAGGATAGATTTGTTTTTGCATATAAGAGCAAGAGCTGGAAAGTTATACCATATATGTCGTTTGATTTTTGGTTTTCTATCTTTTTTTTCCCTCCCGGAGTGCGTATAACTACCGGTAGATTACATTAATTGGTATTCGATTGTATAGGTTGAATGCTTTAATATAGGAACATAAGTTCTTTTTTTAGGTTGAGACCTAGGGGAAATCTTGTTTTTAGATTGTATATCCAAAAGGCTTCTCTGCTAAGAAGGATATGTCTAAGGTCTCCCCCTCTGGCTGATCCTTTCATTTTTTCAATTGCATAAGTTTTGAAGGAGTTTATATTTCTGTCATGGCAGGTAATAAAGTGTCGCGCTGCATTTGATATGTTGGTGATTGCCGGATTTCTGACGTAACCCAGATGTTCGAGGATTCTAATTTTAAACTTCCTTGTAGTGCAGCCTACATTGCAGCAAGTGCACTCAATAACATATACTACAAAATCACTATTGCAGTTGATGTATGATTTGATAGAAAAATTAAATTGACCACTGGAATCTTCACATTTTTCGGTTGTTTTGGTAAGTGTGCACACCTTACATGGGTAGGAACCGCATTTATAGAAGCCATATTGTTGAAGCCATGTTACACCGGTTGTATTAGGCGAAAATAATTAGGGAGACAAAGCATTTCCTATTGTAGGCGCCCTACGTGCCACTATTCTGCACCCTTAAAATATTCTCAAGTTTAACATCGTCATATAGTAACGGAATATATTTATTAATCATGTTTTTAATTTCAGTAAACTGATTACTGTACTGTAAACTGAGGGTTGGTATATCGTTTTCTTGCTTGTAGGGTGTTTTGTTGGCGTTTTTGATGGTTTTATTGTATAGCAAATCATCTCTTTTTTTTACCTCAACAATTGCCTTAGCCCTATTTAACGTCCAATTTTTATATCCCCTTTTACTCCGTTTTTGGCACATTTTGGATTGTTCCCTCTCAAAGCTTTGATCTGAACTACAATTCCTTTTTGCTCGTGTAAATTCCCCTATTGGTATGGATGAAATTGTATGTTTAGGATGATTGGAACTGGCATGAAGAATATTGTTGCCGGATATTGGCTTTTGATAAATTTCAGAATGAATTTCTTGTCCTGATGTAGCAGTAAGTTTTAAATCCCAAAAATGTATACTATCTACATGGGAATTGTATGTACACCTCAAATTGAAATCATTGTTATTGAGGTATGGAAGAAAGTCGGGTATGGCAGATACATCATCCTCCCATATGAAAAGGAGGTCATCGATGTATCTGCCATACCAATGTACCTGGCTGGCAAAGGGATTGGTGGTAGAAAACAGGGTGGTTTCTTCCCACCATGCCATAACAAGATTAGCCAGTGAAGGCGAGAACTTGGCCCCCATCGATACTCCCCTCTGTTGCAAATAGTAAAGGCCATTGAATTTAAAATAATTATGAGTCATAAGGAACTTGAGGGCCTCTATAGCAAATGTTTGTAAGGTCTCGTCATATACACCGTATTTCGATAAATGGTGTTCTAGGGCTTTGACAGCCACAATGTGAGGTGTACTGGTGTAAAGTGCAACTACGTCGCAACTGAGCGTAATTAGGTTCCCAGATTTTATTTTGGAATATTTGGAGGGCATCCTTGGTGTCTCTCAGATGACCAGGGACTCTTAATACAATGGGTTGGAGCAAAAGGTCTAGCCATTCTGAGAGTCTCTCGGTAAGAGACCCAATGCCAGAAACAATGGGACGCATAGGAGGTGGGACAATACCTTTATGTGTTTTCGGTAGGGCATGTAATATTGGGATAATTGGATGTTCAGGCAATAAGTAATCGTGTTGTTTTTGTGTAAGTACACCGTTGCCTAAACCAATATTTAAAAGATCTCTCAAAATCGAACAATACATTGGAGTAGGATTGCAGTCCAGTTTTAAATATGTTTCTGTGTCAGATAATAGTCCCATGATTTGCTTGACGTATATTTCAGTGTCCATAACTGTGACACTGCCACCTTTAGCTGACATATGGATGGCAATTTCACTATTATCTCGGAGTGATTTCATTGCCTCCTTCTGGACCATAGACAAGTTGTGTTTGCTTCTGCTTCTTCTACTGGACTCTTGTATGTTATGCAGTTCTCTTTCAATTACAGACTGGAATTTATCCATAGACTCTGTTCTGGATTGAATTGGATAAAATGATGGATTAGGAGTGGAGAATTCTTCCACTCTACTAATTAGCTTAGGTTGTGTTTTATCAGCTAAATCTTCCAGACTTATAAGTACACTTTTTCTTGGAACATAAATTCGCGATATACGTTGACTTCTTTGCAAATGTGAGGTGTATGTGACTGTTTCAATGGTGTGTCCATATCAGTTGGTAATGAAAAATGTCTCTTGATTGTGAGGTTTCTGATAAATTTATTGATATCCAATAAGGTGTTGAAAATGTCAAAATCTTTGGTTGGCACAAAACTAAAGCCTAATGTAAGGAGATCCACTTGTGCTTGTGTAAGTGTTGTTGATGATAGGTTGATGACATCCATGTTAGTTAATATTAATGTCTCTGATTCCTCAATCTCCGGGGTAGTGCTGTTTCTAGAGGATTTGTGCTTCCTACCCCCCCCCCCATCCCCCGTTTTTTAGGAATGTCCTTCTTAGGTAGTTTTCTTTTGATTGGGCACACCTGGAACACGGTGTATATGCGTTTTTTTAACGATATACACTACCGTTCAAAAGTTTAGGGTCACTTAGAAATTTCCTTATTTTTGAAAGAAAAGCACCGTTTTTTTCAATGAAGATAACATTAAATTAACCAGAAATACACTCTATACATTGTTAATGTGGTAAATGACTATTCTAGCTGCAAACGTCTGATTTTTAATGCAATATCTACATAGGTGTATAGAGGCCCATTTTCAGCAACCATCACTCCAGTGTTCTAATGGTACATTGTGTTTGCTAACTGTGTTAGAAGGCTAATGGATGATTAGAAAGCACTTGAAAACAATTGTGCAATTATGTTAGCACCGCTGTAAACAGTTTTGCTCTTTAGAGGAGCTATAAAACTGACCTTCCTTTGAGCTAGTTGAGAATCTGGAGCATTACATTTGTGGGTTTGATTAAACTCTCAAAATGGCTAGAAAAAGAGAGCTTTCATGTGAAACTCAACAGTCTATTCTTGTTCTTAGAAATGAAGGCTATTCCATGCGAGAAATTGCCAAGAAACTGAAGATTTCCTACAACGGTGTGTACTACTCCCTTCAGAGGACAGCACAAACAGGCTCTAACCAGAGTAGAAAGAGAAGTGGGAGGCCCCGCTGCACAACTGAGCAACAAGACAAGTACATTAGAGTCTCTAGTTTGAGAAATAGACGCCTCACAGGTCCTCAACTGGCAGCTTCATTAAATAGTACCCGCAAAACGCCAGTGTCAACGTCTACAGTGAAGAGGCGACTCCGGGATGCTGGCCTTCAGGGCAGAGTGGCAAAGAAAGAGCCATATCTGAGACTGGCTAATAAAAGGAAAAGATTAATATGGGCAAAAGCACACAGACATTGGACAGAGGAAGATTGGAAAAAAGTGTTATGGACAGATGAATCGAAGTTTGAGGTGTTTGGATCACACAGAAGAACATTTGTGAGACGCAGAACAACTGAAAAGATGCTGGAAGAGTGCCTGACGCCATCTGTCAAGCATGGTGGAGGTCATGTGATGGTCTGGGGTTGCTTTGGTGCTGGTAAAGTGGGAGATTTGTACAAGGTAAAAGGGATTTTGAATAAGGAAGGCTATCACTCCATTTTGCAACGCCATGCCATACCCTGTGGACAGCGCTTGATTGGAGCCAATTTCATCCTACAACAGGACAATGACCCAAAGCACACCTCCAAATGATGCAAGAACTATTTAGGGAAGAAGCAGGCCGCTGGTATTCTATCTGTAATGGAGTGGCCAGCGCAGTCACCAGATCTCAACCCCATAGAGCTGTTGTGGGAGAAGCTTGACCGTATGGAACGCAAGAAGTGCCCATCAAGCCAATCCAACTTGTGGGAGGGGCTTCTGGAAGCATGGGGTGAAATTTCTCCCCATTACCTCAGCAAATTAACAGCTAGAATGCCAAAGGTCTGCAATGCTGGAATTGCTGCAAATGGAGCATTCCAAGACCAAAGCAAAGTTTGAAGGAGAAAATTATTATTTCAAATAAAAATCATTCTTTCTAACCCTGTCAATGTCTTGACTATATTTTCTAGTCATTTTGCAACTCATTTGATAAATATAAGTGTGAGTTTTCATGGAAAACACAAAATTGTCTGGGTGACCCCAAACTTTTGAACGCTAGTGTATGTATCTTATATATTAGTCAATGCTGGCATTTCTCATGTCATGTCTCCTGAATAAGACGCTTATGGACATCAATTCATGATACATTTATTTATATATATCATTAATGCCTTTAAATATTCACTTTTTCATAATTAATCATGTACGATTACCATACTTATCTGTACCCCTGTTTTCATTCAGGACTAAATAATGTACATTACATTCTAAATCCTTATTGTTGCTTCTTTAACCTAATTGGGAAATATGAATTCATATTTTTTGTAAATTACGATATTCGCCTGTTGTGCGCAGGCGCTGACATGTGCAGTACCGCACGTACTACTATAGCACAAAACCTTTATGAATATGGCCGCCGACGACCTCACAAAACATGTGCGCATGCGCGGACATGCGCAATCGGTCTCTGTAAAATAGACCGCTTATTTCAATGAGGATATTCTCCTCAGCTGTAAAACTACAGACATGCGCACTAGGATGCAGAGGACGCCGGAAACAACATGAGCACACTGGAGCATGGATCCACTGTAACACATGGTGATGTGGCTCTTCTTAAATAATTGTACACATGTGCACAGGATTAATGTTGTTTGCTACAATCAGCACTCTTGCACCTTATTAATATTTCGGATGAATTACTGTACTTGTTCACTTTGCAATTTAATTGCCGTGGACACTATCTGTAATTTCATATGTATTGTAATATATGGCATTTGTATCAATTTTATTGTTTTGTATCAATCACTTACTGATTGGGACTATTTGTTTGGTCCCCATATATACCACTATGTTTTACACTGTTAAACGTGCTTGAGAAAGGCTCCTTGCACTGAGCCGAAACGGTGCACGAGGGCTATTAATGCAATTTTTTCACTTTAAAATTGGAGTGCTGATTATCATTGGATATTTATTTGATATTGAACTGTGATCGGGTTCCCAAGGCTTGAACCCACTCATACTTTCAAGATGGTGCTGGTAGACAGTGGACTAGATAGATAGATAGATAGATAGATAGATAGATAGATAGATAGATAGATAGATAGATAGATAGATAGATAGATAGATAGATAGATAGATAGATAGATAGATAGATAGATAGATAGATAGATAGATAGATAGATATGAGATAGATAGATAGATAGATAGATAGATAGATAGATAGATAGATAGATAGATAGATAGATAGATAGATAGATAGATGGATGGATGGATGGATGGATGGATGGATGGATGGATGGATGGATGGATGGATAGATAGATATTGCAATGGTAACAATATTTGTGTAATATATCTTAGCATTACCTATGTGCACAGTATTTGGCAGAATTATTTGTGTACAGTGCGGTCATATCATGTATGTGCTTTATTATGTATCTATGCCCATGAACTATGTTGACAAATTCTGACTACAAAATGTATATAAAAAATGTCCATGCAAAAATATGGCCTCACAGAAATAGGACAAGTCAAGTCTATTATATACCGCGCCTTTATGATTTTGCACATATGAACACGGTGATCCTGACAGTTTTACGCTAGGGCTAGGTTCACACCACATTCTGCAAAATAATGTATAATGTCCAAAAATGATACATACAGTTGGATCCTTCCATTATGAAAACAAACTGTATACGTCTGTCTGCTCACCCCTCCCCCTTTGTGACAGAATGTATCTATGACATCATCACACGTCGTGCTTTATCTACGCTGTGATGTAGTATTGATGTGCATTTCATGCTCTGCTGGATAGAATATTTATTACTGTATTACTGCTTTGGTCTCTTCCAGATTGTGAATGATGGTAAGTAACAAGAGATTTTTTTTCCTCCTTGAATTATATTTAACCCATAGTTTTTCATCTACATTTTTATAACATAGTTATTACGGGATATACAGCATATTAAACTTTAGAGACATCTCATGACGACTGATGTCATGCCAGATTTTACAGGGAAATCACTAATAAACGGGGTTCACATAAAGCATGTGTGGAGAATCTGAGCGGACTTCCACGTACCGTTAGGATACGCAAAAATGATGTTTTCATGGATGTCACTTCCGGATAATATAGTTTCATTAAACACCTGATATAGATGACCAGTAGATACATTATTAATATATTCATAGATAACTTTTTGGGGGAAATATTTGTGTTCAATGTGCAAATAGAAAAGAGCTGAATGTATTATAAACCTCATTTAATCCCGTTGTACACCTTAAAGGGTTTTTTATATTGATGGATTATCCTAAGGATGGATCATCAATATAAGATCGGTGGGGGTCCGATTCCCGGCACCCCCACCAATCAGCTAGCTAAAGAGGCCGCGGCGTTCGTCTTGAATGGGACCAGAACTACAATCCTAGGCACCAAGTGTACGGTACTGTACCTGTAATCTAGGAGAAGGCAACGGCAGCGATCGCCGCGACCCCTTCAGTCAGCTGGGAGTCGGACCCCCACAGATCTTATATTGATGACCTATCGGATACGCCATCACTATAGAAGTCCTGGAAAACTCCTTTAATGTTCTGAGTTAGGATAATCCATTGTGTTAATCCTCAGTACTATGAAATATTAGTCATTCAGTACAAGTTTTATACAATATACTATAACCATGGAAACATTTATATGAATGAATTCTATACTTTACTGGCTTGGGCTAGAAAGCATTTATTTTATTAATACTCTGGTTATTAAAAAAAAGGACAGTACAGGCACATGCCCCATTGTCTAATGTTCCGTTCCACCTGATAGTGACATCACAGCAGGAGTGACATCATCACACAATACTGAGTATCCAATCCACAACACAGTCTTTGATGTTCTGATACACAGAGGATTTATTAGTGCTGCATTTGTTTCCCAAGCTGTGAATGATGGTAACATGGGACAGTTTATTATCTAAAACACATTGAACAACCTTTTATTTAACCCTATTAGGAATATTATGGTCTCATTGGCAATTCTAAAACTATAAATGATTTTTCTTCTTTTTTTCTTTAACAGTCTGACGTTGAAAAGGGAGCGGTGGAAAACCATGAAACATCTCTCCTGCCCAAGGGCAGTAGGATTTTTTCCACATTCCCGGATATGCTATTTATACCTGAGCTTGTAAGTATTATGTGCTCCACATACACAATTCCCCCTATCGTACTCTTACCTGTGTCAATGTATGTAGTAAGCTCTTATGTGCCCACTAGTGGCAGGGGCAGGAAGTAAGAATTTTATCTTTTATCTCTATGGGGGGAATTTATTAGGATTGGCGTTTCATACTCCAGTGTTAATCTATAGTGTGCTGGAGTAAGATGGTCTAATTTATTAAGAGGCACATGACTTTCCGTGCACTAAAAAGTCAAATCTATGCCAGCTGTGATCTGCGCCAATTTCTGGAGTAAATCATAGTAAAATTTGTCAGGCTATGGGTGGCCCTGTCCTTCCCACTAAGCCCTGCCCACTTTTTAGAAAAGTGCTGTGAGTGGCGAAAAAAGAAAGTCACAAAATTTCATTTTTTTGCACAAAATTGCAATATTACAGAAGGATAACCTGAGAATATTACATAAGAATAACCTGAGATTACATAAGAATATCCTGAGAATATTACATAAGAATATCCTAGGTTGTATTTTATGAAAAAGTTTTGAATAAAAATCAATGTTCCAAAAAAAAAAATATCCTGAGAATATTACATAAGAATAACCTGTGAATATTACAGAAGAATATCCTGAGAATACTACATAAGAATATCCTGAGAATATTACATGAGAATATCCTGAGAATATTACACAAGAATAACCTGAGAATATTACATGAGAATATCCTGAGAATATTACATAAGAATAACCTGAGAATATTACATAAGAATATCGTGAGAATATTACATAAGAATATCCTGAGAATATTACATAAGAATATCCTGAGAATACTACATAAGAATATTCTGAGAATATTACATAAGAATATCCTGAGAATATTACAGAAGAATATCCTGAGAATATTACATAAGAATATCCTGAGAATATTACATAAGAATATCCTGAGAATATTACATAAGAATGTCCTGAGAATACTACATAAGAATATCATGAGAATACTACATAAGAATATCCTGAGAATATTACATAAGAATAGCCTGAGAATATTACATAAGAATATTCTGAGAATATTACATAAGAATATCCTGAGAATATTACAGAAGAATATCCTGAGAATATTACATAAGAATATCCTGAGAATATTACATAAGAATATCCTGAGAATATTACATAAGAATATCCTGAGAATACTACATAAGAATATCATGAGAATATTACATAAGAATATCCTGAGAATATTACATAAGAATATCCTGAGAATATTACATAAGAATATCCTGAGAATATTACCTAAGAATATCCTGAGAATATTACATAAGAATATCCTGAGAATATTACATAAGAATATCCTGAGAATAATACATAAGAATATCCAATGAATATTACATAAGAATATCCTGAGAATATTACATAAGAATAACCTGAGAATATTACATAAGAATAACCTGAGAATATTACATAAGAATATCCTGAGAGTATTACATAAGAATATCCAATGAATATTACATAAGAATATCCTGAGAATATTACATAAGAATAACCTGAGAATATTACATAAGAATATCCTGAGAATGTTACATAAGAATAACCTGAGAATATTACATAAGAATATCCTGAGAATATCACATAAAAATAACCTGAGAATATTACATAAGAATATCCTGAGAATATTACATAAGAATATCCTGAGAATATTACATAAGAATATCCTGAGAATATTACATAAGAATAACCTGAGAATAATACATAAGAATATCCAATGAATATTACATAAGAATATCCTGAGAATATTACATAAGAATATCCAATGAATATTACATAAGAATATCATGAGAATATTACATAAGAATAACCTGAGAATATTACATAAGAATAACCTGAGAATATTACATAAGAATATCCTGAGAATATTACATAAGAATATCCTGAGAATATTACATAAGAATATCCTGAGAATATTACATAAGAATATCCTGAGAATATTACATAAGAATATCCTGAGAATATTACATAAGAATATCCTGAGAATATTACATAAGAATATCCTGAGAATATTACATAAGAATATCCTGAGAATATTACATAAGAATATCCTGAGAATATTACATAAGAATATCCTGAGAATATTACATAAGAATATCCTGAGAATAATACATAAGAATATCCAATGAATATTACATAAGAATATCCTGAGAATATTACATAAGAATAACCTGAGAATATTACATAAGAATAACCTGAGAATATTACATAAGAATATCCTGAGAGTATTACATAAGAATATCCAATGAATATTACATAAGAATATCCTGAGAATATTACATAAGAATAACCTGAGAATATTACATAAGAATATCCTGAGAATGTTACATAAGAATAACCTGAGAATATTACATAAGAATATCCTGAGAATATCACATAAAAATAACCTGAGAATATTACATAAGAATATCCTGAGAATATTACATAAGAATATCCTGAGAATATTACATAAGAATATCCTGAGAATATTACATAAGAATAACCTGAGAATAATACATAAGAATATCCAATGAATATTACATAAGAATATCCTGAGAATATTACATAAGAATATCCAATGAATATTACATAAGAATATCATGAGAATATTACATAAGAATAACCTGAGAATATTACATAAGAATAACCTGAGAATATTACATAAGAATATCCTGAGAATATTACATAAGAATATCCTGAGAATATTACATAAGAATATCCTGAGAATATTACAGAAGAATATCCTGAGAATATTACATAAGAATATCCTGAGAATATTACAGAAGAATAACCTGAGAATATTACAGAAGAATATCCTGAGAATATTACATAAGAATATCCTGAGAATATTACATAAGAATATCCTGAGAATATTACATAAGAATATCCTGAGAATATTACATAAGAATATCCTGAGAATATTACATAAGAATATCCTGAGAATATTACATAAGAATAACCTGAGAATAATACATAAGAATATCCAATGAATATTACATAAGAATATCCTGAGAATATTACATAAGAATATCCAATGAATATTACATAAGAATATCATGAGAATATTACATAAGAATAACCTGAGAATATTACATAAGAATAACCTGAGAATATTACATAAGAATATCCTGAGAATATTACATAAGAATATCCTGAGAATATTACATAAGAATATCCTGAGAATATTACAGAAGAATATCCTGAGAATATTACATAAGAATATCCTGAGAATATTACAGAAGAATAACCTGAGAATATTACAGAAGAATATCCTGAGAATATTACATAAGAATATCCTGAGAATATTACATAAGAATATCCTGAGAATATTACATAAGAATATCCTGAGAATATTACATAAGAATATCCTGAGAATATTACATAAGAATATCCTGAGAATATTACATAAGAATATCCTGAGAATATTACATAAGAATATCCTGAGAATATTACATGAGAATATCCTGAGAATACTACATAAGGTCTCATGTTATCTGCATTCCTTGTGTTCTAGATCTTTGGAGGATTGGTGGCGAGTCTCATTGCAGCAACAGCCATTGAAGAAACGACACTTATTCATGGGTGGGTTGTATGTGTTTCCCTTCTCTGTTTCCTGGGAACACTTACCATCCTGATTGTGTTTGCTGCAGGAGACCACCAGAAGAAGGAGAACCTATGGACATATGTTGTAAGTATCTACAATGTATTATGTAACAACATGTTATATAGAAACCTCACCTACGTCTCCTCCTAGATGTGTGCAGGGCTTTGTGTATACCTGGTGCTGGGTGTGAATACACGTAAATTATAGATGGTTATATATGTGGTGTCCAATGTCCAATCCTACAGACCCAAAAAACAATATCACAATGTAAATATTCAATCAATATATTCCAATAGATTTTTATTGAAGTATTGGCCCCCACTTTGATCATATACGGTAGCGGTTATCTCATTCTACACATTTCTTTATCCAGGGTGGAGTGTTAGAGCCTTTATGTTACGGAATACAGACTTTATATTTCCCTCTTCTTTCAGGATGTTTACTACCATTTCTTAGCTGCTGCACTTTACATCAGTGCCGGGATGGTGAATGCCATTGGGACGCATATCATCGAATATCACGCCTTCCACTACGATATTCTCAATATGTCAGCAACTGTAAGTGTGTGAATAATTATTTAACCCCTTCCCCCCTGCATACATTCTGGGCCTCAGTGACCAAGAACATTTTTTTTGTTTCTCCATCGTCACATTCAAAGAGCTGTAACTTTTTTTATTTTCCCGTCGACATAAGGATTGTTTTTTTGCGGGATGAGTTGTATTTTTCAATGGCACCATGTTGGGGTATATAAAAAAAAAAATTTTAACTTTTTTCTGGTGGGGAATAAAAAAAACAGCAATTTAGCCATTGTTCTATGCATTTAAAATTTACGCCATTCACCATGTGGCGTAAATATTTTGCTACCTTTATTTTATAGGTCGGTACGATTACGGCGATACCACATATGTAGAGTTTTTATATATTTTACTACTTTTGCAGAATAAAAACACTTTTGAACTAAAATTATTTTATTTTGCATCGCCGCTTTCCAAGAACCGTAACTTTTTTATTTTTCCGTCGATGTCGCTATATGAGGGCTTGTTGCTTGCTGGACTTAATTTCTACCGTTTTTGGGGTACATGGGACTTATTGATTAACCTTTATTATTATTTTTTGGGTGGTAAATGTGGAAAAAATAGCAATTTTGCCATTGTTTTTTGCGTTTCTTTTTTACTTCACTCACCTTGCGGTTTAATTAACATGCTAACTTTCTTGTTTGGGTCATTACGGTCGCGGCGATACCATATATGGGTAGTTTTCATTTATTTTTACACTTTTACTAAATAAAACCACTTTTTATGAAAAAGGTTTTATTTATTTTTCTGTGTACCTTTCTTAATAATTTCACATTATTTTTTTAGTTCCACTAGCGACTTCACTGTGTGATCTTTTGATTGCTTATACAATGCTTTAATATACTTAAAGGGAATGTGTTGCCAGAAAAACATGTTTGTTTTTTTTAATTAAACATTTAGTGTGTAGGTGATTAAACATTGTTCAAATTTTTTTTATTTTTTTCACGAGTCAGGAAATATTATAAATTAGATTCTAATTTATAATATTTCCCATTGCTGGTCACTAGATGGAGCTATTCCCAAAATTGCAGCATTGCAAAATTGGGTAAAAAGCCCTCGCTCTAGTGAGCTCTCAGCATCCCCCCCGCCTTTATCCTGGCTAGTGCCGGGATAAACGAGGGGTTTGAACGGTCTAACCTCCTACACTGTGTGTCGCCATTTTTTGAGCTAACACACAGTGTAGAAGGTTAACATACAGTAGTAAACGTACACAAACACGAACATACATTGAAATCTCTTACCTGCTCCTGCCGCCGCGGCTCCCTCCGGCCCGTCCGCTCCGTCTGCTGCCGCTGGTCCAAGTGCACAAGTCCGGAAGCCGCGACCGGAAGTAGTAATCTTACTGTCCGGCCGCGACTTCCGGTCCACAGGAAAATGGCGCCGGACGGCGCCAATTTCAAATTGGACTGTGTGGGAGCGGCGCATGCGCAGTTCCCACACAGACGGCGTACACAGAAGTGGATGGGACGGGAGCCGTTCGCAGTCCCTATGGGACTGTGGCTGCCGTATTCCATGTCTGTATGTGTCGTTAATCGACACATACAGAAATGGAACAAAAAATGGCAGCCCCCATAGGGAAGAAAAAGTGTAAAAATAAGAAAAAGTAAAACACAAACACACAAATAAATATAAACGTTTTTAATAAAGCACAAACATCTTTAACATATGAAAAATAAATTTGTGATGACACTGTTCCTTTAATATACCAAAGCATTACTGCCTGTCAGAATAAAACTGACAGGCAGTCTATTATTCCAAGTCTCTGGCACGGCCTAATAGGCATATAGCCAGGGCAGATCTTTTTCCATTTTTCAGGCCCCCGGCTGCCATGGCAATACATCGCCGACCTGCAATCCCATTTGCGGGCCGCCGATGGGTGACAGAGGGAGCCCCCTCCCTCTGTAAACTACTCAGATGCAGTGGTCGCTAATGACCGTGGCATCTGAGGGGTTAAACTATCGCGATCAAAAGAAACTTTAATCGTTACCGTTGGAGCAGGAGCCCGGCTGTCATCAGACACCGAGCACCCGCTCAAGCCTGCACAGGACACCAGTGCAAGACTCTGATTAGGCAGCCGTGAAAAGGCGGTGGCCTAGAATAATGCTCCTTAATGACCGCCGTGAAAAAGCGTATTGGTGGTTATTAAGGGGTAAGATGTTGTGTGAGTGTTGATCCCAATTCCTTCCAGTCCTCTACTCGTTGTTCATAAACTTTTCATATATTTTTGGTTTCTTGTAGGTGTCCGCATTCCTGGTGATCCTGATCTACTCTGCGCACGCAGCTTCCTCCCTGAAGAGGAAGATTGATCAAGCTCCATAGACCGTCCATCAGAACAACAGGACAGGCCGATGACATCATAAAAGGTTTATATTTCTTTATTTTATACACATTTATTGTTATTACTATTCCTGCATCATCACTCAGCCTATGGAATGGAAATATGTGTCTCCATAAAATAATTGTCGTAAAAAAAAAGGGGAATAAAACCATTATTTTATTGTCAAAATTGTAACGGCGTCGGCGGGTGCTGCTCCTGCTGGCGGTCCTTGCCGTTGGGTTGTTCACCTTCCCCGCCAGCATCCTGGTGCCTCTACGTCTCGTGGCAGCGTTCCTACTCTTCCTCTCTGCTCGCTGCTGCTGTGTACATAGGACACACGCTTCCTGGCTATTTCTTAAAGGGCCAGCACATGCAATATCAATCTTCTTCAGCCAATCGCCGGTTGCCCAGTGCCTACTTAAAGCAGCCATACTGGTCAGCTGACGCCTAAGTAAAATGGGCTGAAGTGAGAGCTACATATGCAGCTTCCACTTCAACCTGCTCTAGGTTAGGCTAGATCAAGGATAGAGATTTTAGTAACATGTATAAGATATGTCCTTGACTACTGAAGTGCCTCCCAGAATGAGATACGTCCTTGGCAGGGAAAAGGGTAAAGGGTTTTGTCACTTTTGCACATATTTTTTTTTCTTTACATTGTATATATATATTTATTTTTTTTTAAATTACATTCGGTTTTACTTAAAAAAATGTTGGACCCTTCGTCTTCTGCAGCTTGTATGTCTTACAGTACAGAACAAGCTACTGGATGCCGTTGGGTGCTTATTAGGTCAGATGAGCCTACTGTCGGGTCAGTCTCCAGCCCATCTTTCTGCTGTCCTGAACGTTAAACTAAGGCTTCGTTCAGATCTGCATCAGGACTCCGTTCATGGGTTCCGGCTGACCTTTCCGTCAGGGAACCCATGAACGGAATCCAATCTGAAACAAACGAAAACCATTTGCAGATAACCGTCACCATTGGAATCTATAGTTTTCGTTTGTTTCAGTTTGGACTCCGTTCATGGGTTCCCTGATGGAAAGGTCCGACAGAACCCATGAAAAGAGCCCTGACGCAGATGTGAACGAAGCCTAAGTTAACATCTTTATAATCAAGGAAAATAAACTTGAATAAAATATTATGTCGGCTTAGATGATCGTACAGGAGAGCAGAGAGAGACTGTAGATTGACCCGACAGTAAGCTCGTCTGATGGAATGAGCACTATTCCACTATTCGGCATCGAGCAGCTTGTATTGCATTGTAAGACATACAAGCTGCAAAAGACAAACAGTCCCCAATTTGTAATTAAAAATGATTGTAAGAATGTTTTATTTAATAAAAATAAATGTCTGCAAAAGTGTCCATAGCCTTTAAGATATGAGTTCTGATTGGTTTCTTTGGAAAATATGGCCAATACTTATGTTATATGGTTTTGATAAATGACGCCCATGGATGACTTCGATAGTTCACAATCTGTAACTATTCATGTTATTGACCATCTAGTGTCATAAAGTAAAGAATTAGAGTTTTATACAGTATAAAATGTTATTGATCTGATAATATATTCCCATCTCATCAAGATTATCATATTTTTTTTTATCTCAACAACAAAATGAAGCCTGGACATTTTATTATACATTACCATTTCTCAAGATCAGAAAATGTCATCTTAGATTGTCCATGGCTGCACTGGTTCTAGAGAACAAAGGACCCTGGCCTTAATCTCCACACAAGGACGGATATGGACTAAACAAATGCATCAATATTTTGGATCTCTTCAGACTTTAACCGTAATGAGCAGCAGGGCTCTGCTTTGCTCAAGACATAACTATAATGTTTTCAAACAACCACAAATGGCTTCTCTGCAGCAGAATCAAGGACACCACACAGCATGAAGCCCACATGTATGCATGTGACAGGATACCATCAGATGGCAGCTGTAGTTATAATTACAAAGCTGCCATGCCCTGTCACTGATTCCAGTGGTTTAAACATTATAGCTTCTACACCGACAATTGAGGTAACTGGACCCAGAGTGACTGCAATTCCTAAGATTGCATTAAGGAAGAAAACAAGACCAACCTCACATACTTATTTATATGGAACATCTTCTGATCTCTTCCTTAGAATAGCATCCCAAGGAATTTGTATGGGACACTTTTAGAGAAAAGAGTACCAGGAAATCTAGGTCCACCTCAAAGGAAACTTTTTCTGTGCCTATGGCTCGGCTGAGTCATAGTGCCAACCCGGACTTGACTTATCTTTGGACTACAATCTTCTTAGAATTAACCTCACAAAAAATGACAAATGTCTTTGCCTGTGTCTCGGCTGAGTCACAGTGCCAACCTGGATTTAATCAATCTTCGAACTATAGATCAAATCCCCGGAGTCTTTGTGAAATAACCTCACAAGGAATGACAAATGTCACTGCCTGTGACTCGGCTGAGTCACAGTGCCAACCAGGAATTGACCAATCTTTGGAGGATAGATCCAAAGTTGTGAAGTATCCGTTCAAAATATGGTCTCTGCCTGTGGCTCGGCTGAGTCACAGTGCTAATCCAGACCTGGAGTCTTCATGATATAACTTCACAAGGATAGACAAATGTTTCTGCCTGTGGCTCGGTTGAGTCCCAGTGCCAAACCAGACTTGACCATTCTTTAGACTATAGATCCAAATCCCTGGAGTCTATATGAACTAACATCACAAGGAATTACAAATGTCTCTGCCTGTGGCTCGGCTGAGTCACAGTGCCAACCCGGACTTAATCTTTTGATGACAGATCCAAATTACCGGAGTCTTTGTGAAGTATCCTCTCAAAAGATGGTCTCTGCCTGTGGCTCAGCAGTCAACATGACACTTGCCAAACTTGAAAAACCTTCTTAGCCATTAAACCAACAGAACATACTGCCGTTACAGACAGTCTCCAGATGAAAGCAGGAATTACAAGACCATCATTTTCATCACTGGTTACACCTTACATAACTCGCAGTATTCCTACATGTATACCAACATTATGTGAAAAATATTGTACTCATGTTATTTAAATAAAAATATTAAAACCGAAACATAGCGTGTTATTAAATAGATAGAATATTACTATATTAACCTGCATATACCCTGAAACTTGCTGGTATATCCCACACTCTGGATCAGTGGCGTAACTACCGCTGAGGCAGCAGTAGCGGCTGCTTTGGGGCCCGTGGCATGAGGGGGCCCATGCCGCCAGCCCCCCCATGCCTGGAGGCTCTGCTAGCAGCCGCTATGGCTGCTACAGCGATAGCGACACCACATTTAATAGTGTCTGCGTCCTTCGAATGCAGATACTATTGAACACTATGACAGATCAAGGAAGGTATCTCCCTGCTCTGCCATAGGCTACTATATACAGTGGCGTAGTTCTAGGGGACATCATCACGCCACCTGCATCCATAAAAGGTGCTGAGTGCCGCTGGCGTCATTGAAAGGCGCTGATTGGCAGGGTGCCGTGCCCTTCCATTCAAAGACGCAAGCGGCGTGCCCCGCCATTCATTACTTATGCTTAGAATTGTATCTGTGTCCTATAGACGTAGGTACAATTATAGTGCAGAAGGGGGTCGCGGCGGCTGGTTTCAGTGGTGCCGTCACCCCCTCAGATAGGCAGCAGGCCGTCGCCTGAGGCGACATGCTCATCTCGCCTCATGGACGGTGCGGCCCTGGTGATGCAGTACTCAGGACATTGTGTACTGCGTCTCATATAAGGCCCAGGTGCTGGACCTTGTCGCCAGGACCTTGTATGCAACTGCAATCGTTACGCCACAATTGTGGCACAAAGCCAGCTGAAATATGTGACACTTTTCTTAATAAATGTGTTGCATCTTAATCCAGCAGACTGTTTCTTATTATCGGTGAATTAAACGCTAGTCATCTTTACAAGATATGCCATAAATGTCTGATAGATGCGAGTCCAACACCTGTGTCTAGAACAGGGCCCCCTGACCCCCATCCTATCTTCTCTTGCTTGGGAGTCAGAGGGCCCAGTTCTAAAAAAATAGGTGCGGGGCCCAGAGGTGGGTCCCTCATCTATCGGACAGTTATAGCATATTCTGTCGATATTCCATAAATGTTCAAGATGGAAAAACCCCTTTTATAGGAGACCATTAAAAGTAGAATACATTGCAATACATAAGTATCGCAGTGTATTGTCCCAACGATCACATCTTCAAGTCCCCATGGTAGGACTAAAAAAAATGTAAAAATAAGTTTGATAAAGTTTTAATCAAACTTATTTATTATAATAAATTAACAATATAATATTTAGAACAATATAATATTTAATTCTATAATTATAATATTAACAATATGCAAACAAAATATTAAAAGTAAAAAACAAACTTTTTCCATTTTTTTTACTGTTAAATAACGTTAACAATAAAAAACATCATTGGTATCGTCGCGCACTTAACGACCAGAACTATTACAATATAGCGTTATTTATCCTGCGCGATAAAACGGTAAAAAATTAAAAATATATTTTTGCTTGCCAAAAAAATGGCATATAACTTAATCAAAATGTTCTAGGTACCCCCAAATTGGTACCAATTAAAACTACAGTATCTGCAAAAAGCTATGATAGAAAAAAAAAAATTATGGCTCTTGGAAGGAAAAAACAAAAGGGAAAAATGGACTGGTCCTTTAGGGGTTAAGGAAACGCTAAAATAGTATTCTATAAATGCAGTTTATGGTGGTATTCAGACACTGCATGTTTCCAGAATTTGGGCACAATTGGGTACTATTATTTGGATATTGTACTGTAATTTGTGCACTATGTGGTGGTATTATTTGTGTACTAAGGGGAAATTGTTCGGCCATTATTTATCAGTTTTCACACTGGTTCGCACTTCTTGTTTTGTAGAGATCACTTTTCAGCTTGTGTGTAACAATTGGTGATGAGAAAAGCTCAGCTCCCACCCCCTTCCTGCATAGAGACCTCTCCACGTGTCACAGAGCATGCTCACTACACTCTCTCATATGTCCAGGTGCCTGCTGCAAATCAAATCCCTGTAACCACCCATCTGCTGTGACTCCGGCCTCCTACAGCACTACAGCAGTCTCTGCCTGATTTTCACAGGGCCTATGTCACCTTCCGGCATCCACCCTCAGAAGCTGCAGCCTCCAGCCTTAAACTGGTCCACCGCAATAAGCTCAACCGCAACGCCCGGATCATGGGATCTCCAGCAGAGCTCTCTCTGTACTCCACGTGGTTCTCCCGCACCTTCACTTTGGGCGCCAAAACATATGCCCTACTCTGGTCTCTCCTCCCACCAGCATGGTCTGCCAGGTCACACCCTTCACCTCTGTCACCGCTCCATGCCACCTCCCTCCACCAATGAGAGCCTCGCATGATCAGCACAGAGTATCGTCGTCCGCCTACTCCTGCAAGGACCTGCAAGACAAAGAAGCAGAACAACAACATATCTACAAGTCATCATCACCTAGCGTCCGGACAGTCTCTTAAAGGGCCAAATTACCTTTTTTGCAACAGAAAATGTTTCGCAACTCATAGGCTGTAGTTGGGGGAAGTGGGAATTTAGTTCAAAGTCCTTACAAACACTGTGCAAACCACATGACAGCTATCCGTAACACCAAGATCAATAGTTAGTTTTAAGCCTACAGAATTTTGCAATCTTCAGGCTGACGGTAAGAGGGGCAGGTTCCTGGCAGGAGACAAATATATATGACCCACTATTGCATATGAGAGAGCCAACCCCAAGGCAGGGCGACAAATATTTGTCATGTGCGGCATAGCTATGAAAGTGTTAACTTCAAGGGTCAGGCAGTGGTGTACAGAAGGGGAACCTTGCAGCTCCAAAACCTTCCTGTGTGGTATTTGTAGGACTGAGCACTTGGCTTGTGAGCCGGATTCCAGGCTGTGTGCCCCAAATTATGACAGCAGTAAGAGGTGCCCGACAACCTAGTGCTGTAAGCAAGACCACTACTTATACCCCTATACCTCATCACATACAGAACACATGTATAATCATGCATCCCAGCTCCTCTTCCTCCGGTATACAGTAGAGGTCACATTCCCAAAATTCAGCACTGCCCCCTACCCATTGGTAGGTCATAGTGTTCATTGGTTTGATTCTCCAGGCAGTCCCAATTGTCTAGCAGTTCGATGCTTCAAGCAGCTCAGTATGTCCAGGGGTTTTATGCTTTAGGCAGTCCCTTATATCCAGTGGAAAGGAGCTTCAGGCAGTCCCTTATATCCAGTGGTTCGGTGATCCAGGCAGTCCCTGATATCCAGTGGTACGGTGATTCAGGCAGTCCCTGATATCCAGTGATTAGATAGATGCTTCAGCCAGTCCCTGATATTGAGTGGTAAAGTGCTTATGGTAGTCCCTGAAATCCAGTGTTTAGGTCCTTCAGGCAGTCCCTGATATCCAGTGGTTCCATGCTTCAGGCAGTCCCCGATATCCAGTAGTTAGGTGCTTCAGACAGTCCCTGATATCCAGTGGTTCGTGATCCAGGCAGTCCCTGATATCCAGTGGTTTGGTGATTCAGGAAGTCCTTGATATTCAGTGGTTAGGTGCTTATGGTAGTCCCTGATATCCAGTGTTTATGTCCTTCAGGCAGTCCCTGATATCCAATGGTTCCATTCATCAGGCAGTCCCTGATATCCAGCGGTTAGGTGCTTCAGGCCGTCCCTGATATCCAGTGGTTTGGTGATTCAGGCAGTCCCTGATATCCAGTGGTTAGATAGATGCTTCAGGCAGTCCCTGATATCCAGTGTTTAGGTCCTTCAGGCAGTCCCTGATATCCAGTGGTTAGGTCCTTCAGGTAGTCTCTGATATCCAGTGGTTCCATGCTTCAGGCAGTCCCTGATATCCAGTGGTTAGGTCCTTCAGGTAGTACCTGATATCCAGCGGTTAGGTGCTTCAGGCAATCCCTGATATCCAGTGGTTAGGTGCTTTAGGCAGTCCCTAATATCCAGTGGTTAGGTGCTTTAGGCATTTCGTGACATCCAGTGGTTCTGTGATTCAGGAAGTCCCTGATATCCAGTGGTTGGATAGATGGTTCAGGTAGTCCCTAATGTCCGGTAGTTTTATGCTTCAGACAGTCCCTAGTGTTTGTTACTTACATATTCAGTAGAGTACTAATAGTCAATAAGTAAAAAATATCTTCATAAAGTATATAAAAAAGACACGTAGAAGGTGACAACAGGATAAGGTGACATCACTGGAGCGGTTACATATATTTCCTACAATGTAATTCGGATGTTGTACCCATAAGACAATGTGAGGCATTAGTAAAGTATTTTCGTGTCATTAGTACATGCGGCGCTTTGTGTGGTAATCCAAGAAGACAAAGGTCAAATATTGTTTTTCTGCTGATTTTAGATGTTATTAGTCCCTTGTGTTCAGTAGTTTCATCCTTCAGGCAGTTCCTGGGGTCCAGCAGGTGTGACTGATACCACTGCACCACTATAGCTGGGCCCCTGGTGATCAACCTTGTACATGAAGATTTCAGTTTCCGCAACTATTTCAATATGGGAGATCGGAGAAGGAATCTGTGGGAAGTAGAGAATGGAGAGGAGTTCTGCTGACAGCCAGTCCATTGCCTGCCAGCAGAAGCAGCAGCTTTATTAGCATGTGCACACCGGAGAGATATTCATGCTGATCAGAATAGAAGGGCATCACACCCATGGGGCTTAACCACTGATGGACCCACCAATTCTGTTACTGGATGATGTCATGAACCTGAAGAAGGGTGATATAGGGAGAAGCAAAGCCGAGCACAGACACTAAGGAAGGTGCGACGGAAGAAAATTCACTGCCTATAGCCTTAAACACGTGAATAAGCTGCTATGGGAGCTTCGAGAAAGGGGGCACAGCCCTGGTTGGTCTTGTCCCCTTTGCTATTGGGTGGCAAGAACCTGTGCAGGATTTTATTGATATACTGGGAAAGCCTCTGTGGGCATTGCAATACCAGACTCAACCACTGGACAAATGTGGTGCTGTTTATGACATGTGTTGTGCATGTTTATGATACTACTTAAAATGCCCACATGGTGGAGCATTGAAGCCAATATAACGTCTTTCCGTTATCAACTTTTTTTTTTTTTGAAAGCTCGAGCTGTGCTTTCTATCACCCAAGTGCATAAAAAGTGCAGAGGTGCCACACAAAAAGTGCACAAGGATGCAGTCTATCGCTACCCTTCTCTTAAAGAGGCTCTTTCACCAGAATAAAAATGCTCTAACTCCTACATCAGTTTATCGGCGCTGGAATATAGTTACTAGCAATGTGTTTTTATTTTAAAAACGATGTTTTTTAACAAAGTTATGGCGTTTAGAACATTTATGCAAATGAGGTTCTTAATGCCCAACTGGGCGTTTTTTAATTTTCAACCAAGAGGGCGTATGACAAAGAAGTGTATGACGCTGGCCAATCCGCATCATACACCTCTCTGCCTTACACCCAAGCTAGATTCACTGAGCAGCGTGATCTCGCGATACCGCGCTGTGACGTCACTTCCGCCCACAGGTCCTTCATCCCTGCGTCTGAAGACAACATCTTTCGTCTCCCTCCAGGCTGCTGCTGCTGCTGCTGCTGCTGCTGCTGCTGCTGCTACTACCGATCCGACGACTGGGACTTCTCATCGGCCTGGAGGGAGACGAAAGATGTTGTCTTCAGACGCAGGGATGAAGGACCTGTGGGCGGAAGTGACGTCACAGCGTGGTCTCGCGAGATCACGCTGCTCAGTGAATCTAGCTTGGGTGTAAGACAGAGAGGTGTATGATGCAGATTGGCCAGCGTCATACACCTCTTTGTCATTCGCCCACTTGGTTGAAAATTAAAAACCGCCCAATTGGGCATTAAGGACCTAATTTGCATAAATATTCTAAACGCCATAACTTTGTTAAAAAACATTGTTTTTAAAATAAAAACACATTGCTAGTAACTACATTCCAGCGCCGATAAACTGATGTAGGAGACCTAGGAGCCTGCATCAAGGTCGCACCTCCCCTCCAAAGAAGGGAGGCCGGGTTGCATGGGAAAACGGAACTAGATTGCCACACATTTTCCAGCTAGACCTCAGGAGGGTCCCAAAAGGGCACCGCATCCCAAAATCCTTGTGACAAACACACAGTGAAAACACAAAATTAAATAGGTGGATGTGCGCTGTGATACAGCCTGGACATCCGCCAGGTATAAAAAGTCCTCATCTCCCAGCCAGAAGGCCAGGAGAATAAAGGTGTGTGCTCAGAAGTGTGAAAGAGAGTGCGTGCAAGTGTGCCTTCACTCAGTGGGATCCTACCCCCAGTGATTTAGGGCACCCCAGGGTCACCAGCCCTGGGGCACATAGCAACCCGGGCTTCAAAACTACCCGACCCCCTGACCTCGATCCGGCGATCGCCTGGTCACCTACAAATGGTACCTTTAAACCAAGTGCGTACACCAGAGCGATGACCGTGTGGTTCCCTGCCCTCACCTCGGCGTTCTGTCATCCCCCTATGATGGCCCATCAACCACCGACAGGGATGATTACTAACCTCAGCTTGAGCAGGTACTACACTTGATCTTAGCCAAAAGGCAGAGAAGCGTTATTTTTTTTTATTGAAAATAGCTTTATTAGCAATCAGTCGTCAAAATACAAGCGTACAGTATATTGCGACCAGTGCAACTGGATTGCAGCACAATAAATATCACACACGTTCTAAGTAATACAGAAGCACAACATACAGGAAGGCACAAATCCTACGCTATACATTACACTCAGCACTACATCAACATTCTGATAAAGCATCACATATCAATCAACAAAACAACAGGCAAGTGATAGGGGATGAGGGGAGGGGAAAGAGGGAGAAGGTAGGGGGAATCACAGGCCCAAAGCTTTATTGAAAGACAGACACACCTCGGGGGAGAGGGAGGAAGGAGAGGGGTTTTAATCCTCTTCTTCATCGACGTCCAAACTGTCCATAATGGAATAGTCTCTGAGAAGGCTGCGAACCAGCCTGCGGCAGTCCTGGATGGACATCCTCTCCCAGTTCATAACCAAGCGAGTCCTGGAAAGCCACAAAGCGTCCTTAACACAGTTCATAAGGCGCCAAGCTTCCTGGATATCCCCAACGCTATGGATTCCAGGGGAAAGTCCATAGAGAGCCGAAATGTGCGCCAGGCTGTTCCTGGGAACAGAGTCTCTGAGATCATATTCCAGGGCGTCCAACGGGGCCTGTGCAAACGGGCACTGCCAGAAGAGGTGCAAAGGTGTTTCCTCAGCGAATGGGCACCTGGGGCAGTACCTGGTGTTGCATAGTCCACGGGCGTGCATGAAGGATCTCAGGGTTAGTCCTCCCTCAATGGCCATCCATGCCAGATCTTTGTGCCCATTGGTTAACCTGCTACAAGTCACGTTCTTCCAAACAGTCTCAACTGTGGCAGCAGGGAGCCCTAGAATAGACTCCGTTATGCTCGTATGAGCTTGTGGATAGTCTTTGGCTTCCACAAGTCGGGTTTGAGTCCCTCCAGCTGGTGTTCCCTCACAAACTTGAGAAGGTCCTGGTAGTACCAGGGAACAACCCAGGGTAGGAGCTGTCCCACTTGCTCCCTGGGGAAAAAAAATATGCAAAATAGAGCTACTCTAGAAAGAAGAAAACTGTCTCTCTAGTGACTAACATGTAAGTCAACGTCGACCCCTTTATAGAGTCATAAAGGGAATGTGTCGCGCATTTTAAAAAATTCAAGCAAGTTACTTATTTTTATTATATTTTCTTGGTGTATTTGTTTATTCTTCAACAAAGTGGAAAGTATTAAAAATTAAATAAGAAATTGACATGTTTTTCTATGTTGGCCACCAGAGGGAGCACTTCCAAGAATTACAGCAATGAGAATCAGGCAGAAGAAACCTGACTCACAGCTGCTGTAAATGTTGGAGGGAGACTCACCCGAACCCTATTTTTAGTTTAAAGCCAGGAAAAGGTGTCTTCAAATTGCTAAGCATTATTTATTTCAGTTACTTATATAGCGCCAACATATTATGCAGCGCTGTACAGAGGTCCTCTTTTTTTGCAGTCCCCGTTGGGGCTCACAATCTAAATTCAGAGTACCCAGAGGAAACCCTGACTGAGGGAAGCTGTGTACCAAACATCTTTGGCTGGTTTACTTCTTTCCAGGCATGCCTTCAGCTTTCAATTTACAGAGGTGGTTATTCGGTGTGAAATATGGACCTGACATTTTTGGCGCCCGACGGGGACCTCACTCGAGGAAATATCGAAATCCGGATAACCGACAATCACAGGGTGAAACAGAGGACCCGAGATTGCCCACTGATAAGGAATTTGATCACCTCCGCAATAACACGGTAAGCGAATTGATTTTATAAATCTTCGTCTTATCTGTGTTAGTGGACAGTCTTGTGGCGATCTGTAGAACCCTTTTGTTGATTTCCTGGATTATCTCAGGCGACAGAGGCGATATTTTCCGCTGTGAGGTCGCAAACCTGTGAGACCTTAGTCGCGCCCGACTAACCATCCTCTGGGTAATTAGGGACTAGATAGAAAATATAACAGACCGGAGAGCTATAGACTGTGAGATTTTAATATTTTCAGCGAAGCCGGAGAGTCTAGCTAAAGATTATATAACAGACCAGAGAGCTATAGACTGTGAGATTTTAATATTTCCAGCGAGGCCGGAGAGTCTAGATAAAGATTGTTATATCCTAGCGAGATGTAATAATAAATACATTGCAGACTAGGAATTGTAATATTTCGGCGGACCGGAGGCTGTAGACTGAGGAATTGTAATATTTCCGGCGAGGCCTGGGAGTCGTTGACCGAAAATTGTTATATAAATTACGTGTATAATATAGACTGTTAGAATGGATGGTTTACGGTCCATGTTCAAATCTCCAGGATCATCCGTAAAATGAAGAAATTGATGGAAGTGTGTGGAATCCATAGAGGAGGGCGGCTGCAAGCGGGGGATTGGGCAAAAGGTATTCTGGAGAACAAAGGGAAGTTGGAAGGTAGTAAGTTGATGGAAAGTGCTTTAGAGGGATTTGTAGAAGAGGAAGTTAGGAATAAGAAAGGTATTGTATGTATTAGAAAACACAGGACCAGCCAACGACCGGTAATGGCGTCCGTACCTCATGTTGAGTGTGTCCTCATTGTGGGCAGGAAACCCCCCCGCCCCTGATGTGGCCACGCCCGGCCCGACCAAATCAGTATGAAATAATCGCCTTGCTAATTTTGTCATTTGTAACTCATGCTGCAGTGTCTTTTTTATTTTAGGTTCCATTCTAGTGTGCGGGACACGTCATCATTATATAGGGATGGTGGCCGACAGATTGGACTGTTACAGATTATGTGTTTGATGATTTGAATTTAGATAATTCCTATACAATGGTGTGATGAATGATTGCAGATACGTATGTTGTTTTGCCGGCATTGAAAGGGTTAAGATTGTGAGACTAGAAGCTGTGAGGAATGAGTGTGTGACCCCCCCCCCCCCCCTGTGGTATGCTGTGTTTGGGAGGAGGAGGGGGGGCTGACTGGGTGCAGTCTGAAGACAAGGATTTTAATATGCACTGCTTTTAGATATATATATATCAGTGATGTCTACAAACCTAAATAAATTTCTTCTCTTTGCGCATGCGCTGTTGTTTATAAAAGTTACGATATTTATGTGTTATGATGTGATCAGATTTCATGTGTTTTGATGTTAATTCAAATGTATTAAACTATAAATACTGTGAGACACGGGGTTTTGAAAATGTATGTGCCCCCCACCGTTCCCTATTTTTATATACAGTTTATTGGTTTGCAGTAATTAATGTTATCAGATATAATATTTTCTGTTTTATTGAATAACTAACTACAATTATTTTGTTTTTGATTTCACACATGAGTTATGTCATTGTAAAGATAAAATTTATTTTCGTCAGGAAAAAGTCATTTTTGTTTCAGGCTGTTGTACATTACAGGGGGTTAAACTAGTGCCCGACTTTGTTATGTTGAGATGTAGTTTTGAACTCTGCTACATTACTTTCGCAGAGTCCACAAAGGGGGGAATGGTGAAGGAACTGATCAGGTACAATTTTTGTTTGTTTTGAATTAATTAATTTGGTTTCAGGAGATCTACAAAATGTGTAAGAGACCCCAATGAGTAATCCTGATTAAATGTGTATGAGAGTAACCTAAATTTTGAGGTTTTTCTGTGTAGATGGTTCCAGATCTTTCCAGAACAGTAAATATGGCACTGGGTAAGCTGTGCTGTAGTCTCCACCCAATATGAGGTATTGTGTAAAAGACCATCCCCCTCCAGCAAAGTTACACAGGAGGTGACGTCACTCACAGATGGGTCTTTACAGATTTAGATGGGGGAGAAGGCAAAACAAAAAAATTGTCTGGACATTGTTAATTTGATGTAACGTTTTTAGGAATTTCTTTTATTTTTTATTTGTTTTTGTATTTATCAAGTATTTGCAGAACCTGATAAAAGTGAGATTCTCAAAGTGTTCTGGATTATCAGATGAGTGTGGAGAAGTGTATAACATTTGGTTTTATTTTAGAGGATGAAGACGCCACCCCTTTGAAATGTTCTATCTATATGTGACATGGGTTTTTAATGTAAATTTGTAATAAAGAGATTTTATTATACAGTATGTACAAGACAGGTGTAAAGGATCTACCAGGCACTGCTTCGGGGTTAACTCCCAGAATTAATCAGTCAACACCTGAGTGTACATCCCTGAGACAGACACCAGCTTCCTCCACTCAGGCTGGCAGGCTTAGGAGTGGGAGAGCCTATCGCAACCTGGCCAGACTCAGCTAGCTCCCGCCCTCGGTCTATTTAAGCCTGCTCTTCCTGTCCATCTGTGCTTGTGAATTTCTTTCCTTGAGGTTTCCTGGCCCAGCTACAGCTCCTGCTATTTTTGATCCTGCTCCATACAGACCACGGCTTACCGACTACTCTTCTGCTTTTCGCTTTGTACCTCGCACTCTCCTGGCTTGACTCGGCTCGTTCACTACTCTGTTGCTCACGGTGTTTCCGCGAGCAACTGCCCATTTCCCTTGCTTGTATTCCCTTGTTTGTTTGTCGTGTTTGTCATGCACTTACTGAGCGCAGGGACCGCCGCCCAGTTGTACCCCGTCGCCTAGGGCGGGTCGTTGCAAGTAGGCAGGGACAGAGTGGCGGGTAGATTAGGGCTCACTTGTCCGTTTCCCTACCCCCCCCCCACTATTACAAATTCACAAGCCCTATACCTAGTCTACCCTGGTCCCTGACACCATTATGGAACCCCGTGAAACCCTGGCTCAGCAAATGCAGGGTCTCTCCCTACAGGTCCAGGCCCTGGCTCAGAGGGTCAACCAGCCTGATGCTACCTTGGTAGTTCCCCTCACCGCACCCCTTGAACCCCACCTCAAGTTGCCCGACCGGTTCTCAGGTGACCGGAGGGCTTTTCTCTCCTTTCGGGAGAGTTGTAGGCTTTACTTTCGCTTAAAGCCTCACTCCTCAGGTTCTGAGAGCCAGCGGGTGGGTATAATTATGTCCCGGCTCCAGGAAGGGCCCCAAGAGTGGGCCTTCTCCTTGGCTCCTGGCGCCCCTGAACTTTCCTCCGTTGATCGTTTCTTTTCTGCCCTCGGACTTATTTATGACGAGACTGACAGAACTGCCTTTGCCGAGAGTCAGCTGGTGACCTTACGTCAGGGTAAGAGACCTGTTGAGGAGTATTGCTCTGACTTTAGGAAGTGGTGCGTAGCTTCTCGGTGGAATGACCCTGCCTTAAGGTGCCAGTTTAGGTTGGGTCTGTCGAATGCCCTGAAAGACCTGCTAGTTAGTTATCCCTCTTCTGACTCCTTAGACCAGGTTATGGCTTTAGTGGTACGACTTGACCGACGTCTCAGGGAACGACAACGTGAACGTTTATGTGTTTTTTCCTCCGACTCCCCCATGATGCCTCCCGAAGTCCCGTTGCTTCGTTTCTCCCCTAAAGACTCAGAAATACCTATGCAACTCGGGGCTTCCGTGTCCCCTCAACAACGTAGAGAATTCCGCAGGAAGAATGGTCTCTGCTTCTACTGTGGGGATGTCAAGCATCAAGTAAACAACTGTCCCAAGCGTAAGAATGCTGTCAGAGAGCTCCCGCGTCTAAGTGATCATCGGGGAGGTCACTTGGGCGCACAGGTATTTCCCGTAAATATGAAACGTACTAAGATATTGCTTCCCTTTCAGGTCTCTTTTGGTGGTAGGTCTGCTACCGGCAGTGCCTTCGTGGATTCAGGGTCCTCTACTAATATCATGTCTGTGGAATTTGCTATGTCTCTCGCTATGCCTCTGATTGATTTGCCTAAACCTGTTCCGGTAGTGGGTATCGACTCCACTCCTCTTGCTAATGGTTATTTTACACAGCATACCCCTGTTTTTGAACTCCTTGTTGGCTCCATGCATTTGGAGCAATGCTCTGTACTATTGATGCAGGGATTATCGTACGATTTGGTTCTAGGTCTTCCCTGGTTGCAGTTGCATAATCCTACGTTTGACTGGAATACTGGGGAGCTAACCAAATGGGGTAATGAATGTTGTACGTCATGTTTTTCTGTTAATTCTATTTCTCCCCCTAAGGAGGTGAATACGCTACCCGAGTTTGTTCAGGACTTCGCTGATGTTTTCTCTAAAGAGGCCTCCGAAGTATTACCGCCTCATAGAGAATACGATTGCGCTATCGAATTGGTACCAGGAGCTAAGCTTCCTAAGGGTAGGATATTTAACCTTTCTTGTCCCGAACGTGAAGCCATGAGGGAGTATATCCAGGAATCCCTGGCCAAGGGTTACATTCGTCCCTCTTCTTCTCCGGTAGGTGCTGGCTTCTTCTTCGTAGGGAAGAAGGATGGGGGTCTTAGGCCATGCATTGACTACCGTGGCCTGAATAAGGTCACGGTAAGGAACCAGTATCCCCTTCCTTTGATTCCTGATCTCTTTAATCAGGTTCAGGGGGCCCAATGGTTCTCTAAATTGGATCTACGGGGGGCGTATAACCTTATTCGCATCAAAGAGGGGGATGAGTGGAAGACTGCGTTTAACACGCCCGAAGGCCATTTCGAATACCTCGTCATGCCCTTTGGGTTGTGCAATGCCCCTGCGGTCTTCCAGAACTTCATAAATGAAATTTTGAGAAATTACCTGGGGATATTTCTTGTAGTGTACCTTGATGACATATTGGTGTTTTCCAGGGACTGGTCCTCCCACATAGAGCATGTCAGGAAAGTGCTCCAGGTCCTTCGAGAAAACAAACTGTTTGCCAAAATCGAAAAATGTGTATTTGGGGTACAGGAGATACCATTTTTAGGTCAAATCCTCACTCCTCATGAATTCCGCATGGACCCTGCCAAGGTTCAGGCTGTGGCTGAATGGGTCCAACCTGCCTCCCTGAAAGCGCTACAGTGTTTTTTGGGGTTCGCTAACTATTACAGGAGATTTATTGCTAACTTCTCGGTCGTCGCTAAGCCTCTTACGGACCTCACTCGCAAGGGTGCTGATGTCCTCCATTGGCCCCCTGAGGCCGTCCAGGCTTTTGAGACCCTCAAGAAGTGCTTTATCTCGGCCCCCGTGCTGGTTCAGCCCAACCAAAGGGAGCCATTTATTGTGGAGGTTGACGCGTCCGAGGTGGGAGTGGGGGCCGTCTTGTCCCAGGGTACCAGCTCCCTCACCCATCTCCGCCCCTGTGCTTACTTTTCTAGGAAGTTTTCGCCCACGGAGTGTAACTATGATATTGGCAACCGCGAACTTTTAGCCATTAAATGGGCATTTGAAGAGTGGCGCCACTTCCTGGAGGGGGCTAGGCACCAGGTAACGGTCCTTACCGACCACAAGAATCTGGTTTTCCTAGAATCTGCCCGGAGGCTAAACCCGAGACAAGCTCGATGGGCGTTGTTTTTTACCAGATTCAATTTTTTGGTTACCTATAGGGCCGGGTCTAAAAATATTAAGGCGGATGCACTGTCGCGTAGCTTCATGGCCAGCCCTCCTTCGGAGGAAGATCCTGTTTGTATTTTGCCTCCAGGTATAGTCATTTCCTCTATCGAGTCCGATTTAGTCTCTGAAATTGCTGCTGATCAAGGTTCAGCTCCTGGGAACCTTCCTGAGAACAAGCTGTTTGTTCCCCTGCAATTCCGGCTAAGGGTACTTAGGGAAAATCACGACTCCGCACTATCTGGCCATCCAGGCATCCTGGGTACCAAACACCTCATTACCAGAAATTATTGGTGGCCTGGTTTGCCTAAAGACGTTAAGGCCTACGTCGCCGCCTGTGAGGTTTGTGCCAGGTCCAAGACTCCCAGGTCCCGACCAGCGGGCTTACTGCGTTCGTTGCCCATTCCCCAGAGACCTTGGACACATATCTCCATGGATTTTATCACCGATTTGCCTCCATCCCAAGGCAAGTCGGTGGTGTGGGTGGTGGTAGACCGCTTCAGTAAAATGTGCCACTTTGTGCCCCTCAAGAAACTACCCAACGCCAAGACGTTGGCTACCTTGTTTATCAAACACATCCTGCGTCTCCATGGGGTCCCCGTCAATATTGTTTCTGACAGAGGGGTACAATTTGTTTCATTGTTTTGGAGAGCCTTCTGTAATAAGTTGGGGATTGATCTGTCCTTCTCCTCTGCTTTCCATCCTGAAACCAATGGCCAAACGGAGAGGACTAATCAGTCTCTAGAACAATACTTAAGATGTTTTGTCTCTGACTGTCAATTTGATTGGGTTTCTTTCATTCCCCTCGCCGAATTTTCCCTTAATAACCGGGTCAGTAACTCGTCAGGGGTCTCTCCCTTTTTCTGTAATTTTGGGTTTAATCCACGGTTCTCCTCCGTTTCACCTGGTTGTTCCAACAATCCCGAGGTGGAGGTCGTTCATCGGGATCTGTGCACAGTCTGGGCCCAGGTTCAGAAGAACCTAGAGGCGTCCCAGAGCATACAGAAGGCTCAGGCCGATAGAAGACGTTCTGCTAACCCCCTGTTTGTGGTCGGGGATCTGGTGTGGTTGTCATCCAGGAACTTGCGTCTCAAGGTTCCGTCCAAAAAGTTTGCTCCCCGGTTTATTGGGCCGTATAAGGTCATTGAGGTCCTCAGTCCTGTCTCTTTCCGGCTGGAGTTACCCCCGTCTTTTCGTATACACAACGTGTTTCATGCCTCCCTCCTGAAACGCTGCTCCCCGTCCTTGGCCCCCTCGAGGAAACCTCCTGTTCCCGTCCTCACCCCTGAGGGGGTGGAATTTGAGGTGGCCAGGATCGTGGACAGCAAGATGGTCCAAGGCTCCCTCCAGTACCTGGTCCATTGGAGAGGATACGGGCCCGAGGAGAGGACTTGGGTACCCGCCCGGGATGTTCACGCTGGGGTATTGGTCAGGAGGTTCCACCTGCGTTTCCCCAGTAAGCCAGGTCCACTTAGAAAGGGTCCGGTGGCCCCTCATAAAAGGGGGGGTACTGTAAAGGATCTGCCAGGCACTGCTTCGGGGTTAACTCCCAGAATTAATCAGTCAACACCTGAGTGTACATCCCTGAGACAGACACCAGCTTCCTCCACTCAGGCTGGCAGGCTTAGGAGTGGGAGAGCCTATCGCAACCTGGCCAGACTCAGCTAGCTCCCGCCCTCGGTCTATTTAAGCCTGCTCTTCCTGTCCATCTGTGCTTGTGAATTTCTTTCCTTGAGGTTTCCTGGCCCAGCTACAGCTCCTGCTATTTTTGATCCTGCTCCATACAGACCACGGCTTACCGACTACTCTTCTGCTTTTCGCTTTGTACCTCGCACTCTCCTGGCTTGACTCGGCTCGTTCACTATTCTGTTGCTCACGGTGTTTCCGCGAGCAACTGCCCATTTCCCTTGCTTGTATTCCCTTGTTTGTTTGTCGTGTTTGTCATGCACTTACTGAGCGCAGGGACCGCCGCCCAGTTGTACCCCGTCGCCTAGGGCGGGTCGTTGCAAGTAGGCAGGGACAGAGTGGCGGGTAGATTAGGGCTCACTTGTCCGTTTCCCTACCCCCCCCCCCACTATTACAACAGGATACGAGGCACCAGGTAAATTACCCAGAAACCACTCTCACCTTCTTGTTTATCCCAAGGAGCGGAGCTGGAGGTGCTCGCTGAGGCTTGTAACCTGGCAGAAGGTAAGACGGCCGACATTTACACTGACTCTAGGTACGCTTTTGGTATCGCCCACAATTATGGGCCCATTGGTAGTAGGAACTTTATTGGATCATCGGGTAAGCCAATTGAGAGAAGACAGAACTGACAACAAGGGTATGTGCAGCCAGGTGTCAGTAAATTGGCTTGTCCCTGTATACAATAATGCCACCACTAGGTTTGTAGCAGCCGGCATGATGTGCGCACGGCGTGACATAGGTAAAACAGCAAAGGTACCTGTGAAAAGTGCAGCCCGGCCTGATTACCCGTCCCAGCGACTGCAGAACATACAACTACCCGAGGTAGAAGTGTATGACAATGTGCTCGTGTGTGTAGACCTGTTCTCAGGGGGGCCTGAAGCCAGGCCTGTATCTTCCCCACTGCAGGCGTTGTGTGTAGTGACAGGGGAACAGTGTTATCCCAAGTATTGACCTGGTGTTTGTACAATGATAAGATGTCAGCAGTTCTCTAGACATTGTCCCAAGGTTAGATTGTTTAATAACTGTATTTAAGAAGGGTTGTGGGAATATTAAATACTGAGGTTAAGTTTTATGTAAAGTTCTAGACCAGCCTCAGCATTGGACTATTGGATGTGTCAGATAAAAGGTACAGAAGCGGAATATTCCCATTCGAAAAAATTTTTTATTTGTTTATTTTTATTTTTGTTGTGAAAGGGAAATTTTAGAGCAGACAATTCTGTGCAGTGTATATGTGTATGTATAGATATATATAAAGAAGAAGAATCAGTTTGTAGGTATCAGTTTTAGTTACTGACCAGTGTGAACGTTTAACATAAATCTGTCATTGTTAATGTTTTTCTTCGAGTTAATTATCTGATTAAGATCAATTACTGATTAGGCTATGAAAAGCTTGTTCTCCACAGGAAGTGTCCAACTGGGAGCGGAAGGCGTGAGAACCAGATTCTAACATAATGTGGACGGATAAAGGAAGGTAAACCGGTAGTGCCCAATGCATTCTTGATAGCACTTGTATTGATGGTGTATGACCTCACGTATGCCCCAAGACTGCAAGGATCGATGTGGTAAGATCTAATTGGCATGTCCCAGGCTTTACAGCTGTTGCTGCTAAATTCTGTTAGAGCAGTTTGATTTGCCTACAGAACAGTCCTGGCAGACCGATGCCAACCTTATCATACCCGCCTCACACGAAGAGAACCGACCTTGAGAGGCCTTCTCAGGTAGAACAAACCAGATTAGAGTAAGAAAAAATTGGTTTGAGACACTTGTCAGATAAACATGTGGAATCTGTGTATATTTTTGTGAGCTGGAGATGTTCTAGGCAATCAGCTCAGATCAAGGTACAAATCCTGCTGAAAAAGTATCACCAAGTGCAAATGAAATGTACCCAGTAATCACACATCTTCTAGGTGCCCTGTCCGGTGTAACAGAGTTTTTTTCCTTATATAAAGGTGTTTGATGACATTTGAGGGCCTGACATTATTGTATGTACTTAGAACAACGTTTATAATGTATGCGGATGATGTTATCACCAGATTAGTATTTAATTTAACAATTGACAAGAGTTGGGGGTCCCCAGCAAGTGCCAGTAAATATGAACTAAAAGACTTTTAACACGATGAACTCCATCACTGAGATGCGGCAGGCACAGCCTGAGCCAGTACAAGGCGTTTATCATGAACTGACGGCAGTGTCACAATTCTAAGCAGCCGCCCAGACAAGTAACTTGCCAGAGGAAGAGTACAGATGCGGAGGGTTTGTGATAGTCACAATACAACTCCACTAATCCGCCTACGTGGGATCTCAGCCCAGGCTCACAGCATGAGGTGCTATGTACAGCCTGGTGACGTAAACTAAAGGAGACGGTGTCGGACGGATGAGAAGGACCAAACCAAGTCCTGATGACATCAGCAAAGATCAAAGTAAAGACCAAAGACCTGAGTGAATCCGTCAGCAGGATCAAGTGTTTTGATAAGTAAGTGGCTAGGAGGGGGTAATAATAACTCCCCCACTGGACACCAACGTAGTCTGACTCCACAATTGTGTGGGTTACCCTCAGGGGTGACAGTCAGTGAAGAGCAGAAGACAGTAGAAGAAGGGGACGATGGTGTACAGGACTGGCAATGAACTGATGGGACCCGAAACTTGAGGGTGATAGCATGAGATTGGTGATAGCATTATGTTATTAGTTGAGGCCCTATTGTTTATAATGTCTGAGGTTTATAATTATAATGTGTGTAAATATGCCACGGTGCTGCAAATTACAATCTGAGGAGTTTTATGTGAAGGTGTGAGGTGAAGGTCACTGGTTGTTGTCACTCATAAGTAAGAAGTACATGGCAGCAATGACAGCACGGAGGTTATGTTATCTGGGTGTCTTTAGGTTTGGGGAAGATGCTGCCCATGACCTGTTATATCTGCAGGGGTAAAAGTCCTATTAGGACAGTAAGTGACAGTGCGACAATTATTACTGTTAATAAAAATGTAGACCGGATTAATTATATATATATTACAACCAGCAGCGGTTTGTAGATTATATCAAGACAACCATCCTGTATCCTGAGGAGAATAGGGACAGTTAGGACCACTCCGAAACCTTGGAAGTCCAGGTACAAAGGGGGGTTACTTATAAGGAGTAGCTCGTCTCAAGCTGGTGAAGAAATCCAAAACCCCTACCCACCTGGTTCGAGTTTTCAATGATAGGTTGATAGGCAAGACTCAGGGATAGAGTAATAATATTTTTAGGGGGGGACTGTCAGGGATCATTACCATGTATATGGTTTGAAAAATATTATCTTCACACATATGTATATACATTTCAGTTCTTTGTGTAATATACTGATATATATATAACAAGTTATTTGTTCATGTCGGACACACCTATGGAAGACACCGCCCCCTGGAATGCAAGAAGAGTGAGTCTGAGAATTTACAGCTGTAAAACCGGTGGGGGCTTGGGCACTCCCACATCTCCGAATGGAGGCATGTGTCTCTTTCTGTGTTTCTTTGTTCTGAATAAAGAGTTTCAGTCTTCCTCCTGGCTGAGAGAGGGAAGCTGTGTACCAAACATATTTGGCTGGTTTACTTCTTCCAGGCATGCCTTCAGCTTTCAATTTACAGAGGTGGTTATTCGGTGTGAAATACGGACCTGACACACGTACCCCGCCACACACACGTACCCTGCCACACGCACACACACGTGCCCCGCCATACACACACATACCCCGCCACACACACACGTAGCCCGCCACACAAGTACCCCGCCACACACACACACGTACCCGCCACACACGTACCCCGCCACACACACACGTACCATGCCACACACACACGTACCCCGCCACACACATATACCCCGCCACACACACACACGTACCATGCCACACACACATATACCCCGCCACACACACGTACCCCGCCACACACACGTACCCCGCCACACACACGTAGCCCGCCACACACACACACACATACCACGCCACACACACACGTACCCCGCCACACACACACACGTGCCCCGCCATACACACACATACCCCGCCACACACACGTACCCTGCCACACACGTACCCCGCCACACACACACGTACCCCGCCACACACACACGTACCCCACCACACACACACACATGTGCCCCGCCATACACCCACATACCCCGCCGCACACACACGTACCCCGCCACACACACACGTACCCCGCCACACACACACGTAGCCCGCCACACACACACGTAGCCCGCCACACACACACACGTACCACGCCACACACACACGTACCCCGCCACACACACACACGTGCCCCGCCATACACACACATACCCCGCCACACACACATGTAGCCCGCCACACACGTACCCCCGCCACACACACACGTACCCGCCACACACGTACCATGCCACACACACACGTACCCCGCCACACACACATACCACGCCACACACACACACGTACCCCGCCACACACACGTACCCCGCCACACACACACACATGTGCCCCGCCATACACACACATACCCCGCCACACACACACATACCCCGCCACACACACACGTACCCCGCCAAACACACACGTACCCCGCCACACACACACGTACCCCGCCACACACACACGTACCCCGCCACACACACACGTACCCCGCCACACACGTACTCCGCCACAAACACACGTACCCCGCCACACACACACGTACCCCACCACACACGTACGACACCACACACACGTACCCCACCAGCCTAGAACTATACTATATATCTGGATGGATATTTTGAAGAAGAAAAAAAGTGTTTTATTATTACTATTCTCCCTCTCCTGACAACCTGCCGGGCGAGGGAGAAGTTACAGCAGGTCAGCAGGGGGGCGACGAAGGGGGGAGCGCAGCACCGCCGCCACAAACATGCACAGAACACACACACTTACCTGCAATGCGGCCGGTCTCCAAAATGGCACCGGCTTTCCCCCTATAAACCAGCTTCTATGCTGGTCGCTCTGTACTGCGCATGCGACGGCAGAAGCAGAATACATGCGAACGGGAGCCGTATGTCCTGTAGCTGCCATATTCCATGTGCGTGTGCGTCGTGAGCGGACACATACACAGATTAAATAAAAAATAGCAGCCCCCAGTTAGGTAAAAAAGTTCAAATCAAAAAAAATATTTTTTTTACCAAAAAAATAAATAAAGTAAATATAACATTTTATTGAATAAAAACATTTAAATTAATAAGAAAAAAAAATCATGACACCTTTCCTTTAAAACAGGACTCCAGGGACACCATCTGCAGACAGCGCCGGGTGGCACGACGCAGCGTGCGTCATCTCTTCTCTCACGTTAGGTATTTGTTGTAATACTTAAACATGACCACACGGTGGAGCAATAACACCAAGCGGAGGCTGTCTGGTTCTATTTACTGCACTACTCAATATGGCCACACAGTGGAGCACTAAAGTTGGTATGATGGATTTATATTGTATCTATTAGGTGCTATAGCCCCTTAGTGACCGTCAATACGCATTTTTACGTAGGTCACTAAAGGATTTTATCCCATCGAATACACCTTTTAATGGCGCATCAGAATAATTCTGGCACGGATGACGCCAGGTCTACAACTTTCTATCCCGTAATATTTGTTGCACTACTTAAGCACGGCCACAGGGTAGAGCACTGAAGCCAGTTGACATCTTTGTGCCTGATTATATTTGTTAAGTATGGCCACACGGTGGCGCACATAAGCCAGGCTCACAACTTTCCTATGTCTGACCACACGGTTTAGCAATGACGTCTGAGTTCTTTTAGGTCGGGATATATATACTGCACCAGCTGAACCACAAGGTGGCGTTAATTGTAAAGCACGGGCATGTGTGGGCATCCTGACATGAAGCAAAATGGCCGCTCTGCGGGTTTTCACTCCAGATCTAAGATGGCTGCCGCCCTAGCAGACACTTTGATTTGCCCACTTCTAACATGGCCGCCCGTAAGTACGCACTGGCCACGTCGCGACTGCAGACGCTTGATTTTGCCCACTTCTAACATGGCCACCTGTAACCACGCCCTGGCCACGCCTCTACCTCTATCATTGACGTCACTTGGTATAAAAGCTGCGCGCACGGCGGTGAGGAAGCGCAGAAGGTTCTGGACTCGGTGCTTACAGCTGCGATCACTGGACTAACGGAACACCGGAGACATGAGGGAAATCGTGCACTTACAGGCGGGACAATGCGGCAACCAGATCGGGGCCAAGGTAAGAGGGCGATCTGCAGCGCTTGTCCCAAGAGCTTACGATTTCCTATAGAAGTGGGTGTGGCCGTGTCCATTTATTTGCAGTTTTTTTTTTTTTTATCACAGTAAAGCGCGCTGCGTGACGTCATTCATGTAATAGCCAATGTGGGGGAGGGCAGTGTGTACCCCCGGTATATAATCATCCATGTCTGCAGGAATGTGCTAGGCTGAAGAGCTTACACTCTAGTCTGTCGGGGTGACATGGGGCAGATCTGGTGGCTGTAGATTGTCAGCTGTGTAATGATGGGGGGGATCCTGTCCTGCAGAGCTTGCACTCTAGTCCGGCATTCCTGTGCAGTGGAGGAGGGGTGGGCACAGGGTGTGGTGGGGATCACAAGCTGCCATTGTCCATTCAGTGACGTGTATTTGTCGGTGCTGCGTAGTGTCATGGCTGGCGAGGGCCGTGCCCCTTTATATCTGCCCCGGCATCCACATAAAGTAAGAGCTGATGTGTTAATGACGTGACGCGGTGGTGCCCGTGGAGCTGGAGGATGACTGATGCCACGTAACTGCCCGTCATATCATAAATGGCGGTTACGCCGGGTGCGGTGTGTTGGGGTTTTCCTTGCCTGGTGGGGAGACATTAGACAATGGCGGTTCATCTCCCTGCTGTGCAGAACATTGGGGAAGACCCAAATATTCAATGATCGTGGCGAATAATGGAGACAATCCGGCCGGTCGTAGTGTCGTCAGTCAGAGCTGATTATTTACAGGCCGGTCATTCCTGCTCTTTACATCAGTGTTCAGCGGTGCTGCGTACGTTGCATGACTAAGTTTTTTTTTTTTTTTGTTTTTTTTTGCCCAAATGCGTGTGGTCTCCGGCAGCCATTTTCTTGGGCTGCGTTTCCTCCATGCGGCGGTGACAGCCGGGCCCTCCCTGTGACACTGCATAGGATTGTATGTGGCTGGTGGGGGAGGGGAGCAGCGCTGGGTTTATTGCCCGGGATTATCTTGGGACTCCTCTGTGGCTTCCTCAGTTTAACCCTTGGCACTCCTGGGGGTGTGGATTGGCCGGTTCCTCTTTCCTGAGAGGACATGAGGTTGTGTCAGGCTCCGCCCTCTTAGGCCTGCGGTGTGTATGGAGCAGATAACACGGGGTTAATTTGCGCCTGGGTTTGGCTCTATATTCAGGACCACCAATATGGCTGCACTTGTCACTGACAGAAAAAA
The DNA here is from genome assembly GCF_050947455.1 of Rhinoderma darwinii. Classification (NCBI taxonomy): domain Eukaryota; kingdom Metazoa; phylum Chordata; class Amphibia; order Anura; family Rhinodermatidae; genus Rhinoderma; species Rhinoderma darwinii. The sequence continues at coordinate 402,333,335 of NC_134689.1, read as the reverse complement.
AGATGTTATTGGTGTGATGTGGTTTCTGTCACGTCACCTATGGGTGGGGGAGGGGTGCAGATCTCCGCTGTCATGTATATGGGAGCTGTAAAATGCTCGGTTGTATGTAAAACCCCCATAAACTATGTCCGAGAGCTGCGTGCCGAGCAAGAGACCCCCAGAGCGGAGGATATTATACCATTGATCTGCCTGCCATACATGTTGGAGAGACCCCGGCCTGGTTACCTTGCAGCCCATAGGTACATCCTGACTGTGCTCCCCCTGCTCTATAGGGACCAATATCCCCCCCCAACCCCCGCACACTGCAGGAAATCCTGTGATGTCACCCCCCCCCCCCCCTGTATGATCACCAGGCTCGGGATCTCTGATTGGTCTGTCACTCCTCCCGCCTGATCTAGTTAATACTGGAGCGCTATATAGCGAGTACATCTTGACTCATTAACCCCTTAACGGCCGGGCCTAACCATTTCTATCCTGTATTTGTCACATAGCTGTCTGAGGGCTTGTCTTGGTGCTGGGGCTGGGCGACCATGACCCGAATCCAGATCTCCATTAATTGAACATGTAACTTCAATAACGCTTATTTAGGCCACACCCCTTTTTTGCCGCACTTCCTATTCACGTGCTACGCCACTGAATTAATGCTTCTCCCCTGAGACGGCTGTATCTAATCTGACCCTGCCCCGAGTGATCGCCAGAAACCACATTGTAATATCTACATATTAAACGTAGACCTAAAATCATGTGTTAGGACTATATATGAGGGGGGGTGTTGGGACTATATATGAGGGGGGGTGTTGGGACTATATATGGGGGGGTGTTGGGACTATATATGGGGGGGTGTTGGGACTATATATGGGGGGGTGTTGGGACTATATATGGGGGGGTGTTGGGACTATATATGGGGGGGTGTTGGGACTATATATGGGGGGGTGTTGGGACTATATATGGGGGGGTGTTGGACTATATATGGGGGGGTGTTGGGACTATATATGGGGGGGTGTTGGGACTATATGAGGGGGGGTGTTATGGCTATATATGAGGGGGGTGTTAGGACTATATATATATATATCTATATATGAGGGGGGGGGTGTTGGGACTATATATGAGGGGGGGTGTATGATGGTGCTGGGGTACGGCATTCTCTGATTACTTCCCTTTCCTTCCTCTACAGTTCTGGGAAGTCATTAGCGATGAGCACGGCATTGACCCCACAGGAACCTATAATGGCGACAGCGACCTGCAGCTGGAGAGAATAAACGTCTATTACAATGAGGCCTCCGGTACGTCGTGTCACTCTGACCTTCAGGTCGCAATGGGCGCTTGACCCTTCACATTACCTCTGTTTACATCAGATCCCCTGGTTCCTGCGGTTGGTATATGGGCGGCGCTTACCTGAATAACCTCACTGGTGCGGCCGGCCATACCGTGAAATGACTCATTCAGCCGCCGGCTATTTCTCTTGACTCTGACCATAAACCTGCACGCTTGGCCGAGCGCAAATGGTTTTTCTAATGAGAAGATTGTGGGGTCTGATAGCGACTTATGATGAAAGCTCCTAATGTACCGACTTCCTGCTTATCTGGGGTGTACAAGCTCATCTAAATGAGCTAAACTTCAGTGTAAAGCATGGAGGAGGGACATAGCAGCAGCCTATCAGGAGAAAGAATGTGAATATTGGACTTCTGACTCCCAATATACAGGGCTGCATTGTAGAAGTACATTGGGGCAGATTTACTAATGTGGATTTAGACAACCCAAACTAAGACCAGGCAGTCGCAACATGTGGCGCACCCTGTATCCTAAACTTGGCGCATTTTACAACCACGTCTCGGCTTAATCACATTAGTAAATCTGCCTTGCTGTGTGGAATTGATGTTAAAGCACCGAACCGCAAGTCTCATAATCAAACGCTAACGAAGGCGCCGGCTTAACTCGTTGTTTATCTTGTAGGTGGGAAGTACGTCCCCAGGGCCATTCTCGTAGACCTGGAGCCGGGCACCATGGACTCTGTACGCTCTGGACCATTCGGGCAGATCTTCAGGCCAGACAACTTTGTGTTTGGTAAGTTGGCATATATAACAGGTCATCAGTACATGATTTGTGGGGTTCTGACACCCAGAAACCACTCCGTTACGACTCTCTGGCTGCTTCCCAGCACCGGGCGTGCATGCCGGGAACAGCTGGCACTGAATAGCTGCCGTTCTGCTCCTATTCAAGTGAATAAGATCAGAGTTGCACAGCTGTGCGGAGCCAACTGCTTCCGGATCCAGCGCATAGTGGACCATAAAATCCAGAGGCAGCTTAATGGTGCAGGGTCCGGGTGTCTGACCCACACCAATGAGATGCTGGTGGATAGGTCATGTGTTCAGCAGTGGACAGGCTGCCATATTGTCAGGTTTGTTTTTTACTTCTTGAACTCCATTACTTCCTTTCCCAGCGCCTCGTGAGAACCTGTCACTGGGATGTGTTCCCTTTTTAGATTGGGGTTCGCGTCTACTTGAGGTCAGGTGTAAAACTCCGTCATCTTGACCCGTTAAGTTTTAAGCAGATTATTTTAGGATGCTTAAAGGGAGATTCCACCCCCAATCCCCTGGTGACATGTCGGTAACTGCTGGGAGCGTGGTCTCCTGTACACACTCGCTGTAGTCTATCTATTGGCCTGGTACTTTATGTATGAACCCTGGATTGTAGCCGGTATGCTCTTATAGTGACCCCTTATAAATGAGGATAAGTAGAGGGTTGGTGTTCATGGCCACAGCCTGAATTATAGGTGATGTGTACGAAGGTGTGACAGCGTCTCCTCCTCTGCCCCTCCCTGTGTAAATAACCAGGACAGGCGTCTTACCTGTAATGGACATGTTTGACTAAAATAGGGCAGCCGGGCTGGCTCAACTTTTACCTCTGACCCTTCACTTAATAGTGGCTGGTATCATCACACCAATGTATGTGCCAGGGGCGCAGGAAGATTTCTGGACTTTCTCTTCTAACCCTATTGACCGTCTCTTGTGCCTGAAATGTGACTTGTGTTTTGTCCATCATATATTGACCTTGACTTTTCCCCTACAGGTCAGAGCGGTGCTGGAAACAACTGGGCCAAGGGTCACTACACAGAGGGAGCAGAGTTGGTGGACTCCGTCATGGACGTGGTGAGGAAGGAGTCGGAGAGCTGTGACTGTCTTCAAGGATTCCAGCTCACTCACTCTCTAGGCGGCGGGACCGGCTCTGGAATGGGAACCCTTCTCATCAGCAAGATCAGGGAAGAGTATCCCGATCGTATCATGAACACCTTCAGCGTGGTGCCCTCCCCCAAAGTGTCCGATACGGTGGTGGAACCTTACAACGCTACGCTCTCCGTGCACCAACTGGTAGAAAACACAGACGAAACCTACTGTATAGACAATGAGGCCCTGTATGATATCTGCTTCCGCACGCTCAAGTTGACCACTCCTACATACGGTGATCTTAATCACTTGGTCAGCGCAACGATGAGCGGCGTCACCACCTGCTTGCGCTTCCCAGGTCAGCTCAACGCTGATCTCCGCAAACTGGCCGTCAACATGGTCCCCTTCCCCCGTCTTCACTTCTTCATGCCAGGGTTCGCTCCTTTGACCAGCCGCGGAAGCCAACAATATCGTTCCCTCACCGTACCCGAGCTCACCCAGCAGATGTTTGACTCCAAAAACATGATGGCCGCTTGTGACCCAAGACACGGACGCTACTTGACCGTGGCAGCGGTGTTCAGAGGCCGCATGTCCATGAAGGAAGTAGATGAGCAGATGTTGAACGTCCAGAACAAGAACAGCAGTTACTTTGTGGAATGGATCCCCAACAACGTCAAGACTGCGGTGTGCGATATCCCGCCGCGAGGTCTGAAAATGGCAGCCACCTTCATTGGCAACAGCACCGCCATCCAAGAGCTCTTCAAACGCATCTCCGAGCAGTTCACCGCCATGTTCCGGCGCAAGGCTTTCCTCCACTGGTACACCGGAGAAGGCATGGACGAGATGGAGTTCACGGAGGCCGAGAGCAACATGAATGACTTAGTGTCAGAATACCAACAGTACCAGGATGCCACGGCGGAGGAAGGAGAGTTTGAAGAAGAGGGTGAGGAAGAAGTCGCTTAAGTCCACACACGTCACCTTTCCACAGAACGGCTTACCCACCTCTCATCATGCCATCCTGAGTCCCTGCACCCCCCCCCCACCCCCAATCATCTGTGAAACTGCCATGCCCCCCAAATAGGTGACGGGTTACTTCAATCAATGACCGCTCTACCTTGAGGTTGGAAAATGCACTAAAGTGAATGGCTTTGCAGTACACTGGTGTCTCCATGGGGTCTAAGACTTTCTTAGTAGTTTATGATGTGTTGTATCTCACCTGTCCTCGGAGACTGGGCTGACTTGGTCTTGTGATCTAGCATGTGAAGTTTACAGATTTATCGGCACGACTTGGAGAGACACTCGCCCCTGATGACCATGGAGGATTGTGGAGTAGTTTGTTTGGGTCAAGAAAGTAGTTTGATTGTTCTAGAACAGTCACCAGTCCCATCGGAGTCCTTGGCTGCCATGTCTGCAGTGCCCCCCCCCCCCCCAGTGAATAGGAAACTATAGTTTCAGTATTAGGGGAAGGCCAGGGGCTAGAATAACTTTTTTTTTTTTTTTTGTTTCCCTCCAACTACTTGCCCTGCAGTTTCTTGGTTAAGCCAGTATCTTTACCCGTTCTGAGGCTCTGCCGCCTGCTTTCCTTACCACCATTGGTCAGATGGCACTGCAAGGGTCATCAGCGCTCATCACCTAGCCCACTCATGTTAATGCCACACTAACAATAGTCACTTCTGTGCATGCCAAGTCGCCCCCCCCCCAATCTGGACTTGCTTCTCCTTCATACCCCTTTCTATGGCGCAGACTTCTTGAACCCCTTTCTCCAGCGGTAGGGTGAGCCGTTCATTGTCTGATTTATCTTGGTGAGGAGGATGGTATAGTGGCACACTCTAATCTATGAAGGATCCCTTCCATGCACTCATAGGGAGGTCCTGTGTCTAGATTTACTCCTCCAGTCCCTCAAGTGTCTTTTGCTGCATTTCTTTTTGTCTGTTTGGTATAAGTGAGTACCTACATGTGATTGTGAATCTGTCACCCGTGTCATTGGAGCTGGTGCACAGGATGACGGCACTTATCCCGGCCATGCTATTAAGTCTGCACACTACTGAATAAAGAAAAGCCTGTGCGAAAACAAATCTTGTGTGGGAAGTGTAATTATTGCTGCTAAAAATGGTGGTGGGGGGTTTTTCACTGTTGGGAAATAACCATGGTCTTCTCTGAACATGTGCGATGGCTGTGCCGCTCAGCCATGCCAGTTTTGCTTCAATAGAAGTGAATGGCCAGTGTTGCTGACAGCACAGCACTAGCTTTTTGGTGTAACCTGCAGCTTAAGGCCCTGTTCACACTCTTTTTGCAGGCAGAAACTTCTGCCGGGAAAGATCAGCTCCGGTTTCTTTAATTGGTTTTGACACGCTTTTAAGTTTTCTCCAACAGATGGAAGTATCAAGCGGTTTTGCCGGAAAAATGCGTCACATGTTTGTTTCCGCCTCATTGATTTCAATGGGGTTTCTGAGGCGGAGCACCTCAAGATAAGGCATGTGTTTTTTGTTTTTTTTTCCCTGTAAAAAAAAAAAAAAAAACACCTCCCCCTCCCATTGAAGTCAATTTTGGCTGGTTTTGGTCACGCTTTGTGGCAAAAATCATGGCAAAAAAAACTAAGTGTGAACAGGTCCTCAGGGTATGTGCACACAGCTTATTTTTGGGCCGTAAACAGCCGAAAAATTGGAAGCAGAACGCCTGAAGATATCTGCCCATTGATTTCAATGGGAAATGTGGCTTTCTGTTCCGACGGTGGTTGTATGCGTCTGTTTTGGGGGGAAAAAAAACTGCGCGTAAAGACATGCATGTAATTTCTTGAGGCTTTTTTTTTTTTTTTTTTTTGGAGCAGTTTTTCATTGAGTCTACAGAAACCGCTTCACAAAACAGCTGAAACACAAGTTGCTTAAAAAAAAAAAACCTCTGAAAATAAGGAGTGGTTTTCCCATAAAAACAGCATTTTATTTCTATAGTAAGCGTGTGCACGTACCCTCAGACCCTGCATTTATACACGGCCCTGTTTGTGGGGTTACAGATGTAGTGCAGACCACCAGCAATGTCGAGCAGCTTGGCTTTGTAATACAGAGCATTGCAGCGGACATTTAGGTAATGTATGTCAGACTGGCCTTGCTGCCCACAGCAACCAATCAGAGCTCAGCTCTTATTTCTTAAGATGCTCTGGAAAAATGAATGCTCAGCTCTGATTGGCCTTGTTCCCCATAGCAACCAATCAGCTCTTTGCTTTCTCTTTTCCTGAGTGGTTTAAGAACTGAAAGTGGAGCTCGTTGCTATGGGCAACAAGGCCAGTCTTACGTTAGATGTTTTTAATAAATAAGAACCCTAGTACTTGCACATGGCCTCGTTTTGATGTACCTATGGTAATTGTGGAGGCCAATATGGCAGCCTGACGCCACGCGTGCTCAGTCAGGAGTGAAGAGGTGGGAATCATCCCGTATTACATTGGCACAGGATAAATGACTTCCTCTAGAGATGCCACCTGCAGATAACATACTGTTTTTGAGTCCAGGTGTGGAAATACTCGATCGCTGCTTGGGTGTGGCCGGTGTGTGACTTCATTGGGTGGGGACTTGGCCACTTTAGGGAAATGCAAACTAGGCCATAGGGCGTCACGTTTTCCTTAATGTCTGATCTATAAATGCTGCAGAGGGGGCAAAGGTTTCTCTATTACAACTCCCAACACTGGGCTAATCCTGTACTTGTTCCACACCTTTGCATTGTGGGGAAGAGGTCCGTTTTTAGCTGCCCATTCACATTAGACATGTATTTTCTCTCCCATTGCCTCGTTCTTGGGGATGAGCTGCAACACATGGTCGGGAGGGGAGTGCTTCTTGGGGGCTGAAAGCAAACTTTTTTCAAATAAGTCTTCCAAAAAACAGCACCACACCTGGCCATGGGTTTTGTCTGGTATTGCAGCTCAGCCCTGTTCATGTCAATGGAGATGTGTCTGACACAATGGACAGGTATGGTGTGGTTTCTGGAGGAGCAGAAAAAAAGTAACATGCCCTATCTTCGGGCGTTCTACGTCTCTGACCTCCCATTGACATCACTGGGAGGCAGAGAAAGCTTTTTCACCTGTGGTGTTCAATGGTCATGGGCCAAAAACACTGGCAAGGGGTATGCAGGCAGATCAAAATCTACCTCAAAACTCCATATGGAATTTTGAGGCAGAATTAAGGCTTTGGTCACACCTACATCAGGGTCCCGTTCAGACATTTCATTGGAGCTTTTTGTCAGAACGTGACCCTGACTGAAACAAACGGAAACCATAGGCTTCCACCACAATTTATTTCAATGGTGATGGATCTGGTGCCAATGGTTTCCGTCTGTCTCAGTTGTGCAAAGGTTTGGCCTGAATTCATACCGTAATAGTCTCCGCTGGTCATGCCATCAAAACGACAGAACGCTTGCACAACTGGGAAACCATTGGCTCTGGATCCATTGCCACCTCGTTTCAGTCAGGCCTCCATTCTGATGGAACATCAGATCAGAGCCCTGACGGAATGTGAATGAAGCCTTAGGGCCTGTTCACATCAGCATTGATGTTCTGTCAGGTGAACTATGGAACGTCAAACTGAAACCACAGCTTCCATTTCAGTCACCGTTCATCTCAATGGTGACGGAAACATCGCGAATGGCTTCTGTTTGTCACCATTCCGGCAGGTTTCCGTTTTAATGGCGGAATCAATAGTGCAGTCAACTGATATTAAGGGTGACAAACGGAAGCTGTGGTTTCAGTTTGACTATCCGTTGCGTAGTTTACCCGCCGGAACCCCCGGAAGGGAAAGTCAATGCTGATGTGAACAGGCCCTAACGCATATGCTTAGCAGTCGATGTACAGCTCCAGCAAGAACACAAGTGCAACGTATATTGTATGTCCCCTTCAGCTCATCAAGAGTCTGGAGGACTAGCGCTAAATGAACGTGCACCCGAAACTAAACTAGTATCAGTCCGGTCAGTAAAATCCAGGCAATGATTAATACAGAGGTCAATGCACCTGTTCACCCGCCGCCCGGCCGTCACCCCTCGGGGGAGCAGTGACTCATCGTCTCTGAGCGGCCCGGCTGTCATCACAGTTGTCACTGTCTGCGATGTCCTGGATGACACTTAACCCTTCAGGTTCTGCAGTGACTTTACCAAATACAATATAGACCGCCTAAGTACATGGAAGGATTAAAAGCTAAGGCTTCCCTAGGGCTGGATATTGGGGGCAGATTTTTTAAGTAATTGAGCCCGTTTGCCCTGCTGTGAAGCCTTGGAGCAGCGAGGTGTGTACCATCTTTGTCATAAGTCAAGATTGATATTGAGAGATTCTGCCCGTCCTGTCTTTGATAATGAGATTCATGACCAGATGACAATGCCTGACCCCTAAAGCCCCCACCCCTCCCCATGACTACTGTGGTTTTTCACATCGGCGTGCTTATCCTGGAAAGGTGTCCTCGCATTGTGAGTGTGGAAATGAAGTTGGTGACAACCCATGGATCACATGATGAGCCTTGTCTTGTTCGGTCCACGTATGCCATGTGCTGGCTCTAAGTGTGAATGTTTTTCAACACCCCGCTTTACTGCTGGATACGTCAACACACAACTTCTCTTCGCACGCCATGTGGAATGTAAAACTTGTATTTGTTTATAATCTGAAAACTTCCATTGAGAGTTGATGGTAGGCTCCGGGAGGATGAGGTCCTCTACAGGCCAAACAAACAGCCAAACGTGATCTGAAAAGTAGCCCAATGTTTACATCGCAAACACACAATTCTAGTAAAAAAATAAATTGAACATTTTATTGCAATATGCGGGTTAGATAGGACTTGTTTTTAGCATAAAAATTAATGATCGTTGTAGTGCCCCCACATATAGAGACAACCACAATCCCCCCCAAATACACTGTGTCCCCAGATATAGAGACAGACCACCACGTGCCCCCCGCAGATATAGTGGCAGCCAGAGTGCCCAGAGATATAGTGGCAGCCACAGTGCCTCCAGATATAGACCACCATAGTACCCACATATATGAAGACAGCCACAGTGCTCCAGATTTAGTGATAGCCATAGTGCCCCCCAGACAGGGCCAGCCTTAGGATAGATGTCGCTCCGTGCAAAATTATCTTTCGGTGCCCCAACCCATCATAAAGAAATGTATAATGCCCCCCCACACAGTATAATGCCCCTTTGGTGCCCTCCATTAAGTATAATAATAATATAGTAGAACCCCTTCAAGGACACAGTATTTTGTCCTCTGTGCCCACACAGTATTATGCCCCCTGTAGTGCTCCTACACAGTATAATGTCCGCTTAGTGGCCTCCACACAGTATAATGGCCCCACCCTTGTAGATAGTGCCCCCTGTAGATTGTGCCATGAAGCCTCCCTGTAGACAGTGCCATAATCCCCCACCTCCCCCCTGTAGACAGTATCCCCAAACAAACAAAAAATTGTACTCACCTAGGCCCCGTTTCCACGATAAACTGAGCTACTCCATGACGGGATCCTTGCATAGGCCGGCGTGATCAGAGTTTTCTGACCTTTTTGGATTCGAGGAACAACTGGAAAAAAAAATCAGGGCACCCCTACCAAAAATTGTTTCGAGAAAGACAGAAAATGGCTAAAAACAAGGACTACACTCTTAGGGTATGTTCACACGAGGTCATTACGTCCGTAATTGACGGACGTATTTCGGCTGCAAGTCCCGGACCGAACACAGTGCAGGGAGCCGGGCTCCTAGCATCATACTTATGTACGACGCTAGGAGTCCCTGCCTCTCCGTGGAAATACTGTCCCGTACTGAAAACATGATTACAGTACGGGACAGTTGTCCTGCAGAGAGGCAGGGACTCCTAGCGTCGTACATAACTATGATGCTAGGAGCCCGGCTCCCTGCACTTCGGTCCGGGAAATACGTCCGTCAATTACGGACGTAATGAACTCGTGTGAACATACCCTTACGGTATGTTCACACAGTGTTTTTTGTAAAGCAAAAAAAATCTGCCTTAAAATTTCTGCAAGAATTTTTAAGCAGATTTTAAATTGACAGCGTTTGACCTTTTTTTTTGCCCTTGAAGCTAATGCAACAGACGCAGGCAAAAAAGCTCAGAGCGGGCGCCGCAGGTATTTTCTGCCTCCTATTAATTTTAATTAGAGCTCGGAGGTGGAAACCACTTGAAGACCATCAGCCCCCCACTCACAGTAAAATAACCATCAGCCCCCCACTCACAGTAAAATAACCATCAGCCCCCCACTCACAGTAAAATAACCATCAGCCCCCCCCCCTTCACAGTAAAATCATCATCGGCCCCCCACTCACAGTAAAATGACCATCAGCCCCCCACTCACCGTAAAATAATCATCAGCCCCCCACTCACAGTAAAATCATCATGGCCCCCCACTCACAGTAATGACCATCAGCCTGCCATTCACAAATTCCCCCTGTAGGTAGTGTCACACAGCCCCCTTGTAGGAAGTGCCACACAGCCCCCTTGTAGGAAGCGCCGCACAGCCCCCTGCTAGGTAGCGCCACACAGCCCCCTGCTAGGTAGCGCCACACAGCCCCCTGCTAGGTAGCGCCACACAGCCCCCTGCTAGGTAGCGCCACACAGCCCCCTGCTAGGTAGCGCCACACAGCCCCCTGCTAGGTAGCGCCACACAGCCCCCTGGTAGGCAGCGCCACACAGCCCCCTGCTAGGTAGCGCCGCACAGCCCCCTGCTAGGCAGCGCCGCACAGCCCCCTGGTAGGCAGCGCCGCACAGCCCCCTGGTAGGCAGCGCCGCACAGCCCCCTGGTAGGCAGCGCCGCACAGCCCCCTGGTAGGCAGCGCCGCACAGCCCCCTGGTAGGCAGCGCCACACAGCCCCCTGGTAGGCAGCGCCACACAGCCCCCTGGTAGGCAGCGCCACACAGCCCCCTGGTAGGCAGTGCCACACAGCCCCCTGGTAGGAGGCAGAAAATACCTGCGTCGCCCATTTGGAGCTTTTTTGTCAACGTCTTTTGCATTCGCTTCAACGGCTTAATAAAAACGCAAAAAAAATAAAATTTCAAACAACGCTGTCAATTCAAAATTGCGTCAAAATTCCTGAAGGAATTTTATAGGCAGATTTATTTTGCCTTACAAAAAATGCTGTGTGAACATGCCCTGAGAGTGTAGCGCTTGTTTTTATCCGTTATCTGTCATTCTCGAAACAATTTTTGGTAGGGGTGACTTGAGGAAATTTTATTTTTCCAGTGTGTAGGGGTACTACAGGGGCAATATACTGTGTGTGACACTTAGGAGGCATAATACTGTGTGGGCACAATAAGGCTATGTGCACACACAAACTCAAAAACGTCTGAAAGTATGGAGCTGTTTTCAAGGGAAAACAGCTCCTGATTTTCAGACTTTTTTTTAAGCCACTCGCGTATTTCACTGCGTTTTTCGTGGCCGTTTTTGGAGCTTTTTTTTCTATAGTCTATGGAAAACCAGCTCCAAAAACGGCTGAAGAAGTGACATGCACTTCTTTTTCGCGGCCGTTTTTTTACACGGCCGTTTTGAAAAACGGCCGCGAAAAAAACAGCCCGTCTGAACAGAACACAGTTTTTCCCATTGAAATCAATGGGCAGATGTTTGGAGGTGTTCTGCTTCCGATTTTTCAGCCGTTTTTCGGGACGTTTACGGCCTGGAAAACGGCTGAAAATAAACCCGTGTGAACATACACTTAGAGGACAAAATACTGTGTCCTTGAAGGGGGTTATACTATATTATAAAATATTATTATTATTATACTGTATGGAGGGCACTAAAGGGGCATTATACTGTGTGGGGGCACTATATAGGGCATTATACTGTGGGGGACATTATACTTTTTTTATGATGGGCGTGGGGCGCCGAAGATAATTTCGCACAGGGCGCTATCTATCCTAAGGCTGGCCCTGCCCCCAGATATAGGGACAGCCACATGGAAACATCACTAAAAAAGCAGAGACTGCTGGGGATGCTGCCCCCTGCTGGTTGTATTTGTTAAAAAATAGATATTGGGATGCACTCCTCAATCAATTGGCGTGGTGCTAGTAAGGTAGGGACGAGAATCCCACAATATTGTAAATATATAACCCCAGCACACACAGAGGTACGCAAAAGATCCAGATGCAAACAAATTTAAGTTTTATTGCAACAAAAGATGGTAAAGTTGAGGTGGAAAGCGACTTGGTAAAGACGTTTCGGCCGAACCTCGGCCTTTGTCACGGTCGCTGTAAGACGATATCACTGGTATGGGACACACAGGGAATATCCGGCGGACAACCCATACCAGTGATATCGTCTTACAGCGACCGTGACAAAGGCCGAGGTTCGGCCGAAACGTCTTTACCAAGTCGCTTTCCACCTCAACTTTACCATCTTTTGTTGCAATAAAACTTAAATTTGGTTGTATTTGTTAGGCCCTTTTCTCAGTGTTTTGCCGTGTCCGCCAGAGGTCTATGTCGGTAGGATTTCTCAATGTATACCTCAGACGAATGACACTGCATAGGCATTCGGTGGCTTCCTAAAAAACGTATACCACTCATTATATGTTCTTTTACTTAATGCCTTTGTATAGAATATCGCTATTCCATACATAAAAAAAAAAAGTATACCAGCCCGACAGAGGCCAAAAAAAAGACACTTTGGGCCTCCCTTGGGTTATTAGAGGCCTATGGAGATTTCCTGTTGCATACAACCAACAGCAGCGAAGGTAGCCTTATATGACTCCTATATAACAAGTTGATAACATAAAAACCTGCCGGGCTGCAAAAAAATAAATATCTGATTTGGTGGGAAACCCGCCATCTCTGTCCACAAGCAAGGGGGGAAAAAAGCAGAGAAGGGAAGCAGCGCCACTCCATATGCATACCTCCCAACTTTCAAGTATGACAAAGAGGGACAACCGATGTGGCCCACACAGTATCATGCTCCCATAGTGCCTCCCACACAGTATCATGTCATATAGCTTCCCCCACACAGTATAATGCCCTCTAGCTGCCACCATACTGTATAATGCGCCCATACAGTATAATGCCCACAAAGATTCCCCCATACAGCATAATGCCTCATCGCTGCCACCATACAGCATAATGCCGTTGAACTTACTGCTGAAGCAGAGAACCGTCAGCTCCCTGCTTAAGCATTAGTTCAGAGCGGAGAAGCAGCAGGAGCTTATCCGCTCGCCGAGGACTCCCTGGGCACAACGCTACTTTAAGCGATGTGCCCGAGGAAACTCTTGACGTCACTGTCCATATTTGGACAGTGACGTCAGTGGCTCCTCCAGGAGCGGAATGCCCTGCCAGAGCATTGGCAGGGGTTCCCTTCTGCTCACCGAGGACTCCCTGGGCACAGCGCTACTTTAAGCGATGTGCCCAGAGAAGCCCTTGACATCACTGTCCATCAATGGACAGCGGCGTCAGGAGTTCCCTCTAGGAGCGGAATCCCCGGCCTATGCTCTGGCTGGGGATTCCGCTCCTAGAGGTAGTCACGGTGGCGCTATCTTCTGGTATTATGCTGTATGGGGGCAACGATGGGGCATTATGCTGTATGGGGGAATTTGTTTGGACATTATACTGAATTGGGGCATCTGTGTGGGCATTATACTGTATGGGGCATCGGTGTTGGCTTTATACGGTATGGTGCCTCTATGGGGGCATTATACTGTATGGTGGCAGCCAGAGGGCATTATACTGTGTGGGAGGCACTATGGGAACATGATACTGTGTGGGCTGAGTGTGTTTGGAAGGGGATTGGGTGGGATTAGAGGCGTGGCTAAAAAGGAAAAACAGTTGCCGCGATGCGCTACTCTACGGTTGCCCCTCTTTGCGATACTTGAAAGTAGGGAGGTATGCTGTATGTCTTACCACTTCCGGATTTCCATCTAGTATTACCACACACAATGGAGGAAGCGGCAAATGTAGCAATCAGGCGACCTACGACCACGCCGATAATATTACAACATAAGTAAGGAAACAGCAATGTAAGTTAACTTAAATGTTTTCGTTTTTGCCTCTCTGCCTTTCAGCAGCCATAACTTTTTTTATGTTTTCATTGACGTGGCTGTATGAGGCCTTGTTTTATGCGAGAGAAATTATATTGTTTTCCTGCGCAGTTTGGAGCGGTACAAATATGTACTGTGTAAGTTATGTCATCTAGTTTTGTGACGTGAATAAAGAAAAAAAGCGATTTTCTGCATTTTTTTAAATTTATTTTTTATCCCATTCACGTTTTATGTTAGATAGCCTGGTAAATTAATTTTTAAGGTTATTACGGCCATATAGATACCTACACAGGACTCTGTTCAGCGGAGCCAAAGAGTAGCCAGGAGCTGACGAGGAGCCAGTAGCGAAGGGAGGTGGGTCTGAATTATGGTGGGTCTGGTCTGGGATCTAAAATGGGGTCTGAATTTTGGGGTCTTTGGTCTGTACTATGGGGTCGCGTCTGGGGTCTGAATTTTGAGGTCTTGAGTCTGAACTATAGAGTCTGGTCTGGGGTCTGAATCTTGTGGCCTCGGGCGTGAACTATCAGGTCTGGTTTTAAGGCCTTAATTTTGGGGTCTGAATTATGAGGTCTGGGGTCTGAATTTTGGGGTCTGGATTTAAGGGGTTATCCAAGATTTATAAAGATTGTAACTTAAACGGCAAATGCCGTCTGAGATCACTATTACGGGCAATCCCAATCCTCTATACTGTGCTCACTGTAAGATCCTTATAATGAGGACAATATACAGGGAATATTGGGAAAAAATATATATACATGTATATTCTGGCAAACCCCGCCAGATAGTCATCTACGCCTGACAAACATTGCCCCATGGTAGGCCATGCCTCGGTAAATCACGCCCTCTCGAAAGCCAAAGTGTCCCTAGAAAAATCGGAAGCAGAACGACTCCGAACATCTGCCCGTTGATTGCTATAGGAAAAACGGCGTTCTGTTCCGAGACCCCAATAAAAGAACTAAAAGTAACTAACTACATGTCACTTTGATTACAAAGGTTTGGGCTCGTCCCATCAGATGAGGACGTTGGTTTGCGCCAGAGCGTTAGGCGCAGCATGCGGCGCTGCACTGAGCTGCAGGTTGGTAGTTTAGAGGTTAATATATTTTTTCTGTGTGTGGTATGTAGAAGACTGACAGGATAATAATACATTTGCTGCACATCACACCCCAAAACTAGCTGACAGGCTGGGCCTTTCCTGAGCTGCTGCGACACAACATTCCAGGAACAGCTGCAAGCTCAACGCAAAGTGTGAGGCTGCGGCGCCCCCTAGAGGACGCCACTGTGAATTTCACGTAATTGTGCTTAAAACCATATAGTTATAGTACATCGAGCAACATTGGGCTTACATAGGGTCTAGACATTACACTTTTGCCCCTAATCGGAGATCATTTCGGCCATTTAACCCCTTAGATCCTGCGGTCTTGCGATGTGCCAATAGGTTGCTATGGCAGCTGGGGGCTTAACAATGGCACGTTTAATAAAATAATACAAATTGATGTTTTTGGTTTATCCCGCCTCACAAATATCAGAGCGATCAGATAGTCGTATGCACCCCAAAACAGTATCAATGAAAAGGTTAACACATCACGCAAACAACAGGCCCCCACACAGATCCGTCAACGGAAAAATAAAAATGCTATGGCTCTCAGAGTATGGAGACACAAAAATCAATAAAAAAAATCTTTTTTTTTTAAGTGTTTTTATTCTGCAAAAGCAGTAAAACATAAAAAAAAAAAAAAATAATAATAAAAAAAAAATGGTATCCCATAATTGTACGTAGCCCTTATGTGGACGGAAAACGAAAAACGTTATGGCTCTTGGAAGGCAACGATGGAAAACCCCAAAAAATATCCTATCCACCGGATAGGTCATCAGTACATGATCTGTTGGGGTCCGACACCCGGGCCCCGCACAGATCAGCTGGTCCGATGCCTCCATGCATCGGACGTACAAGTCGGAAGCAGTTGGCTCGGGCCACGGAATAGCGTTCCAATCTGCAGTACTGCAGCACGGCCGCTATGCTATGTATGGAGCCAACTGCTTCCAGGCTCTGTACATAGCATTATGTGCCACAACATCCGGTGCCCGCAGGCCACCGGAGCGGCTTATCGGTGCGGAGTGCGGGTGTCGGACCCGCACCGATGACATACTGATGACCTTATCCGGTGGATAGGTCACCAGTTGTCAGAAGGTGGACAACCCCTTTAATTAATTGACTGTCTCACTAACAGCCGGGATCGGTGAGGACTCTGATCCTGGACATTTAACCCTTACGACACTATTGACTGCAGTGTAAACAAAGTAGGAGGATACACCTTTAGGCCCTGTTCACACAGCGTTTTTTTTACACATTTCTTGACACGGAAACCGCGTTGGAAAATGTGCCAAAAAAACTGCCGAAAACGCTTCCCATTGATTTCAATGGAAGGCGGAGGCGGTTTTTTCCCATGAGCGGCAAAACCCGTGAGCGTTTTTTTCCCATGAGAAGGAAAAAGAAGCGACATGCCCTATCTTCGGGCATTTACGTCTCTGACCTCCCATTGACATCAATGGGAGGCAGAGAAAGGGTTTTTCGCTGCGTTTTTGCCCGCCACACTCAATGGCCGCGGGCGATACACGCGCCAATAACGTGGCAAACTGCCTGCAGGCAGATCAAAATCTGCCTCAAAATTCCAGACGGAATTTTGAGGCAGAATTTTCTGCCTGCAAAAAAACTGTGAACAGGGCCTTATACAGGCATCTGGAGCATGAGTAAGGCCGTCTAAACTGGCTAGGTCCTCAAGGAATAATACATTTTAGATTAAGACGAAAGGTGTTGGAAAACCAGTTGTCATATTCAGTAGCGGATTATCATATGGGCCCAAGGCTCCCAGGGGGCCCATGGCCGCCTGAACCCCACATAATTTTAAAAATCACTTCAGAGTATCATGCAGCTATGCAGCGTGCTAGCGCCGCTAATGGCGAGGGGTCGACTGGGACGGAATAGAGCTACCGGCGCTGTTGATGGGGAGGAGGGGGAGGGACAGCAATAGCAGGGACTGGATAGGACTAGCAGACGTGCGTCTGCTAGTCGTGGTAGAACACGCCCCTATTTCACGCTGCACGTACCGCCAGTGAGGAACAGAAGACAAGGGCGGTGGTCGAGCGATGAGGAAGGTTAGTCCGCTGTCCGCCTCCTGCCCAAATCAACAATTGACTGACGTCAGACGCTAAGGGGGGATTAATTACACAGAGGGTGGAGGGTGTGGTTGAGCATCTAAATCACTGCAAAGGGCTCTATGGGGGATAATAATTTCCCCCCATAGACACTCAGCAGCCCCCCCCCCCCGCTGTATAATAAATACTGAAATACTGAGGGCTCTATATAGTTACTAATATATTGCAAGGGGAGGTCAGATTGTGTGACTAACTGCTGAGGGCTCTATGGGGGGGGGACTATCTCCCCCCCAGAGACATCAGAATCAGACACTTAGAGCCCCCAGCAGTCAGTCAGACAACCTGACCTCCCCTTGCAATATAATGTCCTCCATACAGCCCTCAGTTTTCCCATGAGAGAAATTTATGACATATCCATAGGATTTGTCATATATGTCAGCTAGATGTAGGCCCCATCTCTGGGACCCCCACCTATCTCTAGAACGGGGCCCCCTAATCCCCTTACTACCTGTTTCTGCTCTCGCTGCCTCCCGGCCCCATCCTGATTACATGGTCGGGAGTTACGGAAACAGCGTAGCTTGCTGAGCTATGCTGTTTCCGTAAGTCCCAAAGAACTGAATGAAAGTTACGGAAAGTCCATGAAGTCAGGAAGTGGCCGGGAGGCAGCGATAGCAGAAAGAGGTAGAACAGGGTTTAGGGGGCCCGGTTCTAGAGATAGATGCGGCTGTCAGAGGTGAGACTCACATCTATCTGACAGGATCCACAGGATATGCCATAAATTTCCCTCATGGGAAAACTCCTTTAAAGTGAAACTAAACTTCTAAAAAACTTCTGACAGGTCATAGTGAAAGTTTTGATCGGTGGGGGTCCGAGCACTGAGACCCCCATGGATCGCTAAAACAGAGTCGCAGAAACGCTCAGGTGCCCTCTGTGCCGCTTCCTTTCTGATCTGCTTTTCTCGGGAAAGCCGAGCAAGCGGTGTACGGACGTACACCACTCCGAGGAATGCCGATCAGTGGCGCAGCTCAGATACAGCTGCTTTATATCCTGAATACAGAGCAGCTGTATCTAGTGCAAAAACCTGTATCCGTCAGGTCAGTGGCACTGACTGGTACAGTGTCAGTAAGTTGGGGGGGTTGTATTGTGTGTGAGGGGGGAAGGAGGGGGCCCAAGTTGTGTCAACAGCCCAGGGCCCATGGTACACTTAATCCGCCACTGGTCATATTCCATACTTACCTACATTTAATTTACCGGATGTTCACACAACCATCCACGCAAATACATCCCTTTCCCCATTTTAGTTTAAGGGCAAGTAATAGCCACCTACACACTTCATAGCCGTGTCTTCTAATTCAACTGACCGGGACCAAATCTTATATCTCAAATTTATATGGACGTTTTCTACTTATATACAGAATTTTATACAGGCGGGCATATTTGTTGACAAGCTGTATCAATGAGCCTAGGACGGGTGGACTTCCAGGCCATTATAAAGACCCTCCGGATGCAGAAGAGCAAGAATCCGAAAATATTTTTATCATAGAAGCCCTGAATGACATCTAAGCCCTTATTCACACAACAGGGTTTCCCGGCCGGGTGACAGCCGTTCATAAATCGGCCGTCCCCCGGCTGCAGTAGGAACAATAGACCCCTAATGGGGCTATTAACACGACCGATTTTTTGACGGCCCGGGAAACCTGGCCATCAAAAAATGGGACATGCCCTATTTTCGGCCGTTTACCCGGCCGCCCGGCTCCCATAGAAGTCTATGGGGCCGGGTAATACACGGCCATCACCGGAATGTGTCCCGAGTGATGGCCATGTATTCCGTCGCTCACGCTCTCTCTCCTCCTCCTCCTCCTCACAGTGCAGAGTGCATGTGAGGAGGAGGAGGGTCTTTTTTTGCTCCCTGTAGGAGTCGGAATCCCCAATCCCCGGCCGGGGATTGGGGATTCCGCTACAGGAGAAGTGAGTGACTACACTGTCCATATATGGACACAGCGACGTCACTCACTTCTGAAACGGAATCGGCGACCCCGTGGCCGGGGATTCCGCTACAGGAGAAGTGAGTGACTACACAGTCCATATATGGGTGGCATTACCTGCAGTGGGCTGGGTGGCATTACCTGCAGTGGGCTGGGTGGCATTACCTGCAGTGGGCTGGGTGGCATTACCTGCAGTGGGCTGGGTGGCATTACCTGCAGGGGGCTGGGTGGCATTACCTGCAGGGGGCTGGGTGGCATTACCTGCAGGGGGCTGGGTGGCATTACCTGCAGGGGGCTGGGTGGCATTACCTGCAGGGGGCTGGGTGGCATTACCTCCAGGGGGCTGGGTGGCATTATCTACAGAGAGCTGTGTGTGGCAACAAATTTAAATGAAATTCATCCGATTTTAAAACGGACAGGAAAAAAAACGGCTGCAAAACGGGTCAAAATCGGCCGTTAAAAACGGCAACACGGCCCGGAACGGAATCGGAACGGATGCAAAACGGATGCAAACCGGCCGGGAAAAACGGCCCAAAACGGCCGATTTTATCGGCAGACACTCTGACCCTGTCGTGTGAATGAGGCCTAAGGCCTCATTCACACGGCAGGGTTTCCCGGCCGGGTGCCGGCCGTTCATAAATCGGCCGGCACCCGGCTGCATTAGGAATGATAGACCCCTAATGGGGCTATTCACACGACCGATTTTTTGACGGCCGGGAAATCCGGCCGTCAAAAAATAGGACATGCTCTATCTTCGCCCGGGTACCTGGCCGCCCGGCTCCCATAGAAGTCTATGGGGCCGGGTAATACACGGCCATTACCGGGATGTGTCCCGAGTGACGGCCGGGTTTTCCGGCTCTTGCGCTCTATCTCCTCCTCCTCACAGCGCAGAGTGCATGTGAGGAGGAGGAGTTGATGCCATTCTGACGAATGGCATCGCTGTACACTGTGTTGCAGGGCCGGGGTGTACAGCAGGTGGAGGGAGCGCTGCGCTGGCTCCCTTCCCCTGCTTGTTAAAAGCGCCCTGGCCCGGCGACACCTTCGATGGCGCCACTAGTAGCAGCAGCTGCTGCGGCTGCTACTACTGCAGCGACGCCACTATAGCAGAGCGAGTTATCTCCCCGCTCTGCTATGTGCTAGCTCCATTTTAGCTCCTTGAAGGAGCGGAATCCCCGTGTTTTCGGGGATTCCGCTCCTGGACAGAGCGCTTAATGTCTCTGTCCATATCTGGGCAGTGACATCAGGGGAAACTCCTGAAGCGGAATCCCCGAACACATGGGGATTCCCCTTCAGGAGCTGCCGCTGATGTCACTGTCCGGATCTGCCCGGCTCGGCACGGATGCAAAACTTAATGCAAACCGGCCGGGCAAAATGGCCGATTTTACCGGCTGACACCCGGGCTCGGGAACGACCCGGTCGTGTGAATCCCGCCTAAGGCCTCATTCACACGGCAGGGTTTCCCGGCCGGGTGCCGGCCGTTCATAAATCGGCCGGCACCCGGCTGCATTAGGAATAATAGACCCCTAATGGGGCTATTCACACGACAGATTTTTTGACGGCCGGGAAAACCAGCCGTCAAAAAATAGGACATGCTCTATCTTCGCCCGGGTACCCAGCCGCCCGGCTCCCATAGAAGTCTATGGGGCCGGGTATTACACGGCCATCACCGGGATGTGTCCCGAGTGATGGCCGGGTTTTCCGGCGCTTGCGCTCTATCTCCTCCTCACAGCGCAGAGTGCATGTGAGGAGGAGTTGATGCCATTCGGACGAATGGCATCGCTGTACACTGTGTGGCAGGGCCGGGGTGTACAGCAGGTGGAGGGAGCGCTGCGCTGGCTCCCTTCCCCTGCTTGTTTTAAAAGCACCCTGGCCCGGCGACACCTTCGATGGCGCCGCTAGCATCTGCAGCTGCTGCTGCTGCGGCTGCTACTACTGTAGCGACGCCACTATAGCAGAGCAGGGAGGTATCTCCCCGCTCTGCTATGTGCTAGCCGCACTTTAGCTCCTTGAAGGAGCGGAATCCCCGTGTTTTCGGGGATTCCGCTCCTGGACAGAGCGCTTGATGTCTCTGTCCATATCTGGGCAGTGACATCAGGGGAAACTCCTGAAGCGGAATCCCCGAGCACATGGGGATTCCCCTTCAGGTGTTGCCGCTGATGTCACTGTCCGGATCTGCCCGGCACGGATGCAAAACTTAATGCAAACCGGCCGGGCAAAATGGCCGATTTTACCGGCCGACACTCGGGCTCGGGAACAACCCGGTCGTGTGAATCCCGCCTAAGAGTAGGGGAGCTCAAATGAGAATTAAGGAATTGCAGAACCTCTGACCAAAAGGGCAAAAAAAAAACACTGGACATTTTAAGCCCTGGCCGGATCCACCCGGGAATGACCCAAAATAGCTTTGAAATGCCACTTTTGGGATTGACACCACAATGTCATAGTCTATGGTAAAGCATCCCAGAGTACAGGTGCAGCGGAGGAGAAGTCCTGGAGTTGGGAGTAAGAAGTTGTCATAGTGTGGGATACAGTATTGCAGAGTACAGGTGCAACAGATGTCCTGAAGATGGGTATGAGAAATTGTGATGGTCTGAGGGACAGTGTTGCAGAGTACAGGTGCAGCAGAGGAGAAATCCTGGAGATGGGATTGAGAGGTTCTGATATTCTGAGGCACAGCAGTGCAGAGTACAGGTGCAGCAGGAGAGAAGTTTTGGAGATGGGAGTAAGAGAATGTCATAGTCTCAGGTACAGTATTGGAGAGTACAGGTGCAGCAGGAGAGAAGTCCTGAATATGGGAGTGTAAGGCAACGGGGCCTTAAGCCGAGTTCCCTCTCTACCCCCCCCCCCCCCCTTTTAGCATAGGTTGAGTTTATTGGCCTAGGTTTTTATCAGGAAGAACGCTGGATTCTTCTGGAATCTGCACAAGGCAAGCTGTGGATCACCCTGATTGGCCAGCAGCAGTTTTGGCGGGAAGGTTTCTCCTATAAAAAAACTGAGCTGTGGCTGAAGAGGTGTCAGTCTGACTGGAAGAGGATCCGGAGCAGCGCCCCACCCTCCCTCCCTTACAAGCCGCAGTATTTTTTAGTGGGTTGTCGTCCACTTAAATATGGGTGGACTGGGTCTATTAATAATAAATATACATTTGAATTGGACTATTTGGCTTGAGTCTTCGGACTAAGCCCTTTGGTTTATGAGTTTTGAGTATTTGCTATTTATGTTTGTTTGATAATCCTTAATAAATACCGCGGCCTTATTTATCCCAAATGATCTCTTGTGCCTTTATTTTTTAGGTTTATTATTATTATTATTATTGTTATGTTGGTTTATTATATGAGTGGCGCTTGTGATCCCATGGAAAGGTGTCATAGTCTGAGGTACAGTATTGCAGAGTACAGGTGCAGCAGGAGAGAAGTTCTGGAGACGGGAGTGAGAAGATGTCATAGTCTGCAGCAGGGTCAGAGTGGGACTTAAAATCAGTCCTGGCACTTTTAAGCACACAGGCCCACCGCACGTCATACGCAGCCGCCAGTGTTGGACTGGAGTACATGGGACCACCTTTCACCTATACCAGACAAGGGGAGATTTATCAAAATAGGTGTAAATGAAAAGAGGAATAGTCCTGATAGCTCCAACTCCAATGAATCCATTGTTTTTCCACGAGAATAATGAACATGCTCGTTACGGGTCTCAAGCACGCGGCCCGCGGGCCGCATGCGTCCCCTGGGGTTGTCATCTGCGGCCCGTGGGACACAGAGCCGCTAGTATCGGCTCTGCTCCGAGACTCTGGAATTCCCTGACATCGCTGTCCACATATGAACAGCGATGTCTGGGGCTTCCCCAGAGCCGGAGTCCCGAGCAGAGCACTGGTGTCGGCTCTGCTCCGGGACTCTGTGGAATTCCCTGACATCGCTGTCCACATATGAACAGCGATGTCTGGGGATTCCCCAGAGCCGGAGTCCCGGGTAGAGCGCTAGTACAGGCTCTGCTCCGGGACTCTGTGGAATTCCCTGACATCACTGCCCATATATGGACAGTGTGTCAGGGTCTTGCCCAGAGCGGAGCAGAGCGCTGGTGTCGGCTCTGCTCCTGGACATTGTGGAATTCCCTGACATCGCTGTCCACATATGAACAGCGATGTCTGGGGCTTCCCCAGAGCCGGAGTCCCGAGCAGAGCGCTGGTGTCGGCTCTGCTCCGGGACTCTGTGGAATTCCCTGACATCGCTGCCCATATATGGACAGTGTGTCAGGGTCTTGCCCAGAGCGGAGGAGAGCGCTGGTGTCGGCTCTGCTCCTGTGGAATTCCCTGACATCGGTGTCCACATATGAACAGCGATGTCTGGGGCTTCCCCAGAGCCGGAGTCCCGAGCAGAGCGCTGGTGTCGGCTCTGCTCCGGGACTCTGTGGAATTCCCTGACATCGCTGCCCATATATGGACAGTGTGTCAGGGTCTTGCCCAGAGCGGAGCAAAGCGCTGGTGTCGGCTCTGCTCCTGGACTCTGTGGAATTCCCTGACATCGCTGTCCACATATGAACAGCGATGTCTGGGGCTTCCCCAGAGCCGGAGTCCCGAGCAGAGCGCTGGTGTCGGCTCTGCTCCGGGACTCTGTGGATTTCCCTGACATCGCTGCCCATATATGGACAGTGTGTCAGGGTCTTTCCCAGAGCGGAGTCCCGGGCAGAGCGCTATTATCGGCTCTGCTCCGGGACTCTGGGGAAGCCTCTGACATCGCTGTCCATACATCGACAATGATGTCAGGGGCTTCCCCAGAGCAGGAGTCCCAGTGATGTCAGGAGCACAGCTGGAGTCCCAGGAAGAGCCTACTAGCGCTCTGCCTGGGACTCCAGCTCTGGGCAAGCCCCTGACATCACTGGGGCAGCCTCTATAGAGGGCACTGGGGCAGCCTCTACAGAGGGCACTGTGGCAGCCTCTACAGAGGGCACTGTGACAACCTCTACAGAGGGCACTGTGGCGTTATCTACAAGTGGGTGTGTGACAGTATATGAAGAGGACACTGGCATTATCTAGGGGTGTGTTGCATTATCTACAGAGGGCACTGTGGCGTTATCTACAAGTGGGTGTGTGACAGTATATGAAGAGGACACTGGCATTATCTAGGGGTGTGTTGCATTATCTACAGAGGGCACTGTGGCCTTCTCAACAGAGGGCACTGTGGCCTTCTCTACAGAGGGCACTGTGGCCTTCTCTACAGAGGGCACAGTGGCCTTATCTACAGAGGGCACTGTGGCCTTATCTAGGGGTGTGTTGCATTATCCACAGAGGGCACTGCGGCAGCATCCACAGAGGGCACTGCGGCACTATCTAAAAAGGGGCTGCCCAATCTTGACATGTGTGCTAACTGAGCCGCCGGACTGCATTTAGCGACACTTAAACTGGAAAGCTGGATTGTTGAAATAAGCACGTGGAGAAATATCTCAAATTTTAAACCTAGCGCTATTATTATAGTAATGTAGTATTCTTATTATTATTATAGTAATATAGTGTTATAGTATTCAAATAACTAATTGAATAACAATAATTTTGTATTGTATCAAATTTAAAAGTAATGCGGCCCGTCAACTTCCCATTTTTTCTATATGCGGCCCACTTACCCGGCCGAGTTTGAGACCCCTGTTCTAGAGGATAATTTTTTGCGGAGCAGAAAAAAATTCAAGCAGACTTCTTTCCGCTGCATGAGAATGGGGTATAAAATGGCCCACTCACTTGTAATGGGTGCAGAATGTTAGTGGATTTGAAAGGGATTTAGGTGTGGAATCAGGGACTTAGTCCTAATCAAATCCAGATTGCGGGATCATGGCCTAATACTGACGTATAAAGATTGCAAATTATACCATTATACAATGCTAAAATATCCCCATATTGTAACTAAATAGTATGATTTCAATTTTATACACGCACACGCACACGCACACGCACATGCACACGCACACACACACACACGCTGGACACACAGATGCAACCGACAAGCTGGACACATGCTGCATTTGTGCCACTCACATCTCGGACACATGCGCACGCACACCACTCAAACCTAGGACACATCCCTCACTCACACCTAGGATATATCCTTCAATCTCGCCACTCACACCTAAGACATATGCCGCACATTGTCTACCCACACCAAGGACACATGTTGAACACACACTACTCACACCTCGCACACATGCTGCACTCACCACTCACACACTAGACACGTACCACTCACACACTAGACACGTACCACTCACACACTAGACACGTACCACTCACACACTAGACACGTACCACTCACACACTAGACACGTACCACTCACACACTAGACACGTACCACTCACACACTAGACACGTACCACTCACACACTAGACACGTACCACTCACACACTAGACACGTACCACTCACACACTAGACACATACCACACACACACTAGACACATACCACACACACTACTTACACTAGACACATACCGCACACACCACACAAAGGCTAAACACATACCTCACATAATACTTACACACTAGACCTATACCACACATACCACTCACACTCACATTGAAAAGAACACGCTCACAAATGCCACTAATACATTAGAAGACACAAAACTCACACAAATTGCATATTTCACTCATACAATTGACATACACAGTTAACACTACATCAACCAGTCACACTACAAAAATCAACCCAACACTTCACTCACATTACTATATTTACTTGCTGTCGACTGTATACTGCCGATTCTTGGGCACTAGTACATAGGCATCTATACCTGAGACGCCCCTTCCACCACTAAGCCCCGCCCATGCGACATGAAACCACACCCCTTTTACACAGCTCCTCCCATCTGTAACCATAACCTGATGCACACCCTTTTAACCCTATAGCGCCTCCTATCTACAGTATCTGGACCCCCCCCCCCCCCACAAGCAGTTTGCTTGCAGATACTATGTGCATCACCCATGTCCTTTACACTCACGTATGCCCCCCTACCCCTCTCATTGTAGAAGGCTGGTGGCAGGTTACAAGAAGCTGAAGCAGATAAAAAAATAAACCTGCTGGCGCTACAGCCATCAGCAACCAGCGTTAGGTTTGATTTGTACGTGCAGACTGGGCAGGAACTGATTCTCCATTTCCTCTGCGGCACCAGAGAGGTGCGCTAGTGAGCGAGGCCTCAGTGCAGAAATCAAGTCTAGAGCTGATTAGCTGCAGCTCGGCCAACAAGCGCTATACTTCATTTCTGCTGCGCTCCTTCCCATCATTGCAGAATTCACAGCAATAAATCTCAGAAAGATGTGGTTTTAAACATTAGGAGGCAACAGTTATTGTAATGTTGGTGCTTGTGTTCCCCACTGTCCGCAGGGCCGATTCTAGCTTTTCTGAAGCCTGAGGCGAAAATTTAAAAGGCGCCCCCCTGATTTTGAATGACATCCCCCCAGGCTGTTCTACATCACTAGCAGCCTCCTCCAACTCTTGCGGATGCGCCGTTGCCTTGTACTGGCATGGGCGGTGCAGCCGGGCAGAGTACACCTCACTGCACTGTGCGTGCCCAAGTAGTACAAGGCAATGGCACATCAGGGAAAGTTGGAGGAGACTGGTAGTGATGTATAACAGCCAGGGGGATGTCAATCAAACATGTAAAGGTGGGTTTGGAGGCAGGACTATGTGACTCTTCAGGATAGCGGCACCGCCCCATGACCCTTTAATGAGTAATTAGCATATAGTGTGCGCCGTTTAAAAGTTGATTTTATAGATATTTCTGCATCTGAGAACAACATACAGGGGAATGTTTGGAAATATTGTCAGGTCATGTATTCCTGCATGGTGGGGGTTCAAGGGGTTAAAACTACCTATGACAGCTTCCCATTAAATATACAATGTATTGAAAACAATTCCATCTGCCCTGTAATTTTGTTATTATAAATATGTTTTATATAATTACAGCACAAGAACCAAGCTCAGTACACATATACAACATCAGAACCATGCTCAGTACATATATACAGCACCGGAACAAAGCTTAGCATAGCATATAAATACAACACCAGAACCAACCTCAGCACATAAATACAACACCAGAACCAAGCAGCATATACATCAGTACATATATACAGCTCCAGAAGCAAGCTCAGTACATATATACAGCACCAGAACAAAGCTCAGTGCATATAAACAGCACCAGAACAAAGCTCAGTACATATATACATCAGAACCATGCTCGGTACATATATACAGCACCAGAACAAAGCTTAGCATAGCATATAAATACAACACCAGAACCAGGCGACATATACATCAGTGCATGTATTCAGCTCCAGAACCAAGCTCAGTACATATATACAGCACCAGAACAAAGCTCAGTACATATATACAGCACCAGAACCAATCTCAGTGTATATATACACAGCACCAGAACAAAGCTCAGTACATATATATAGCTCCTGAAACAAGCTCAGCACATACATACACCAGAACCAAGCACAGTACATATATACAACACCATAACAAAGCTCAGTACATATATACAGCACCAGAACAAAGCTCAGTGTATATATACAGCACCAGAACAAAGCTAAGTACATATATACAACACCAGAACAAAGATCACTACATATATACAGTACCAGAACAAAGCTCAGTACATATATACAGCACCAGAACAAAGCTCAGTACATATATACA
Organism: Rhinoderma darwinii; assembly: GCF_050947455.1. NCBI lineage: Eukaryota > Metazoa > Chordata > Amphibia > Anura > Rhinodermatidae > Rhinoderma > Rhinoderma darwinii. Next base: position 402,305,375 of record NC_134689.1, on the reverse strand, counting down.
GCACCAGAACAAAGCTCAGTACATATATACAGCACCATAACAAAGCTCAGTACATATATACAGCACCAGAACAAAGCTCAGTGTATATATACAGCACCAGAACCAAGCTCAGTACATATATATAGCTCCTGAACCAAGCTCTGCACATACATACACCAGAACCAAGCTCAGTACATATATACAACAACAGAACCAAGATCACTACATATATACAGTACCAGAACCAAGCTCGGTACATATATACAACACTAGAACCAAGCTCAGTACATAAATACAGCACCAGCACAAGTACAGCTCAATTTAGTGCAACCCCTGGTGTATAGGATTGTACGGCGTAAAACTACAGCTCCCAGCATGGCCCGAATAATGGTAAGGATATGCTGGGAGTTGCTGTTTCACAAAAAAAAAAAATCCTACCACCCATTATCTCGCTGCAGATCATACAGTGACTACAGTACTGATTAGAGGCAGAATAAACATGCCACGATCTATGGGTATGTGGACCCACTAGGCCGCAACGCTGTAGTGTACACTCTGTCCCTGATTATAATAGCACCATACACTGTGTCCCTAATTCTAATAGTGTCCCTAATTCTAATAGTATCATACACTGTGTCCCTGATTATAATAGCACCATACACTGTGTCCCTGATTTTAATAGCACCATACACTGTCCCTGATTATAATAGCACCATACACTGTGTCCCTGATTATAATTGCACCATACACTGTGTCCCTGATTATAATAGCACCATACACTGTGTCCCTGAGTATAATAGCACCATACACTGTGTCCCTGATTATAATTGCACCATACACTGTGTCCCTGATTATAATAGCACCATACACTGTGTCCCTGATTATAATAGCAACATACACTGTGTTCCTGATTATAAAAGCACCATACACTGTCCCTGATTATAATAGCAACATACACTGTGTCCCTGATTATAATAGCAACATACACTGTGTCCCTGATTATAATAGCACCATACACTGTGCCACACACACACAGTGCTTCACCATAGATAGTGCCCCCATAAAGCCCCCTGTAGATAGTGCCCCCATAGAGCCCCCTGTAGATAGTGCCCCCATAGAGCCCCCTGTAGATAGTGCATCACATATAGCTCCCCCTGTAGATAGCTCCCCACATTTAGCACCCCCTGTATATAGTGCCCCACATATAGCCCCTCTGGAGATGGTGCCCCACATATAGCCCCCCCTGTATATGGTGTCCCACATATAGCCCCCATGTAGATAGTGACCCACATATAGCCTCCCCTGTAGATTGTCCCCCACATATAGCACCCCCTGTATATAGTGCCCCACATAGACCCCTGTATATGGTGTCCCACATATTGCCCCCCTGTAGATTGTGTCCCACATATAGCTCCCCCTGTATATAGTGCCCCACATATAGCCCCCCTTAGTGTCCCACATATATCCTCCCATGTAGACTGTGCCCCACATATAGCATCCCCTGTAGATTGTGCCCCACATATAGCTCCCCCTGTATATAGTGCCCCACATATAGCCTTCCCTGTATATTATGCCCCACATATAGCTCCTCCTGTATATAGTGTCCCACATATAGCCCCCTGTAGACTGTGCCCCGCATATAGCCTCTCCTGTAGATAGTGTCCCACATATAGCCCCTCCCCTGTAGATAATGCCACTCACACTTTTAAGTGGGAAAAAAACAACTTTACATATTCACCTTAATCTCGTTCCCACACAGTCCTGTGTCAATGCAGGCCTGCTCTCTTCTGAGCAGGTCTGTTGGGGCTGAACGACGGCGCTGATTGGCAGGGCAAAATGACGCCCCACCAATCAGCGCCTTTTAACAACAGAAGAGGTGCAATGATGTCGTCGCGTCGCTAGCATAGTTGAAAGGCACTGATTGGCGGGGAAATTCATTCTGCCCTGCCAATCAGCGTTATTGTAAGGCAGGTACAATTAGTGCAGTAGGGTGTGGCTGCGGCTGGTTTCAGTGGCGCCGCTGCCCCGTCAGGAAGGCAGCAGGCTGCCGACACTGATTGTTTCCTGATTGTTTTTTGTGGCTCACTGTTCACCGGCCCATCTGGCATTTGCCAGAACTGCCAGATGGCCAGTCCGGAACTGGTCTGAGGTACAGTATTCCAGAGTACAGGTGCAGCAGAGGAGAAGTCCTGAAGATGGGAATAAGAGGATGTCATAGTCTGAGGTACAGTATTGCAGAGTACAGGTGCAGCAGGAGAGAAGTTCTGGAGACGGGAGTGAGAAGATGTCATAGTCTGAAGTACAGTATTGCAGAGTACAGCTGCAGCAGGAGAGAAGTCCTGAATATGGGAGTGAAAAGTTGTAACAGTATGAGGTATAGTATTGCAGACTACAGGTGTAGCAGGACAGAAGTTCTGAAGATGGGAGTGAGAGGATATCATAGTCTGAGGTATTTTATTGTAGAGTATAAGTGCAGCAGGAGAGAAGTCCTGGAGATGGGGTGAGAAGTTATCATAGTCTGAGGACAGTATTGCAGAGTACAGGTGCAGCAGAGAAGTTTTGAAGATGGGAGTGAGAAGTTCTGATAGTCTGAACTACAGTATTGGAGAGTACAGGTGCAGCAGGAAAGAAGTTCTTGAGACGTGACTGAGGAGATGTCATAGTCTGAGGTAAAGTATTGCAGAGTACAGGTGCAGCAATGGAGAAGTCCTGGAAACGGAAGCGAGAGTCTCTAAATGTATTGTGTGGTGCCAAATAGCGGAGGTTGGTGGTAATGACATTTTACAGAGGAAGATGAAAAATAAATTGTTTTGCAATAGGAAGAACAGTCTTGTTTGATACATTATATGTTATATTAAAGTGACATTACAAATGGCTGATCTATTCCACGGTGCACACCATATAGCCCGTTATATATATATTTGCTTCTGTACAAGACACAGCATTTCCCTCAGTACAGAATATAAGTATATGGAACTAAGAAAAAAAATGTTCATAGATTGAAAATTTGTAAGACATGACACAGAAGAGAACTTCCTCTACAAACCCACACAGGAAATCTGACAAGCTGAGCTCACCATCACAGAATCTCCAACCTCCTCAAAAAGCACAAACCTGGACCTCCACAACCAGGACCTCAAGTAGGGGAGCGTCGAAGACGGGGGGGGTGCAATGAGTCATTAGAAGTCCTGGCAACCCCACCGTCTGGAAGTCCTGCCACTTTTGTGATGAGTGTGCCACTCCAGGACCAACGTAGACCCAGGAAAGGTGACGATGAGGCTGTAGGATTCAGAAGACGAGAGTAGCGAGTCCAGATCCACCATGGGCTCCCGCATTAAGTAAGAAACTGGTAATGTATATGTAACTACATCCACTTTTAGTAACGCATTATCTTCCTCTTTTGTCTGCGCTTTTCTAATAAGTGTCCTCAAACTTGGCTTAAATTTACTACTTCGACTGTAAACTGCTGGAGCAGAATTTAGTGTCATTATAAACTGGGGCTTTTTTTTTTTTTTTTTTTTTTAATAATACAGTAAAAGTAAAGTAAAACAGCATTTTAAGGTGTGGAAATCCTGATAATCTGTCATGCAATGAAAATAGTCCCATGCCAGATTAACAGAAATTTACCTAGTAGTCCAGTCTACAGCAGCCCCACCGATGCTTCTAAATACAAAGGAGAAATTCGCCAACTCACTCTGGCATCAAAGATGTTAATTTTTTTTTTTTTTAGGGGCTGGAAATGAAATAAATAAACTAAAAATGCAATATTTACATATCCTTGTCCCCGGCGACCCAGCGCTGAGCACTCCCGGTGGTTGTTTACATGCGCGTAGCATGTGACCGCTGCATCCAATCAGAGGGTTAACAGTCAATAGCTAGATTGGATGCGCGCTTACAAAACACATCGCTGCCCCAGAAATGAGACGTCACCACTGACGTGTCGTATACCCTCCGAGGTCTCTCTGGTCCGAGACCATGTGATGGGTATACGACACGTCAGTGGGGGAGGCTCAAAACGTGACCTGGACCTTCATCAAGCACTGTAATATACTGGGCGGATGGCATGAAGGCGCAATGGAATGCGAATGACCACTGTGGAGGTGCCCTGAGAGACTGACAAGTCCCAAATTGTGATGTCTAGACGACTAGGTCAGCACACCTCCAAAACGGCCGGTCTTGTGGGGTGTTTCCGGTATACAGTGGTTAGTACCTACCAAAAGTGGTCCAAGGAAGGACAACAAGTGCTCCGACGACAGGGTGAGGGCTCATTGATGCACCTCGGGAGTGAAGTCTAGCACGACTGGTCCGATCCCACATAAGAGCTACTGTAGCGCGAACTGCTGAAAAAGTTACTGCTGGCTATGATAGAAAGGTGTCAGTACACGCAGAGCATAACAACTTGTTGTGGCGGCTTAGTCGCAGACCGGTCCGAGTGCCATGCTCATCCCAGTCCGCCGCTGAAAGCTCCTACAATGGACACGTGGGCATAAGAACTGGACCATGGAGCAATGGAAGAAGGCGGCCTGATGTGATGAATCACGTTTTCTTTTACATCATGTGGATGGCCGGGTTTGCGTGCGTCGCTAACCTCGGGAAGAGATGGCACCAAGATGCATTATGGGAAGAAGACAAGCCGACGGAGGCAGTGTGATGCTCTGGGAAATGTTCTGCTGGGAAATCTTGTGTCCTGACATTCATGTGGATGTGACACGTACCACCGACCTAAACATTGCTGCAGACAAGTACCCCCTTCATGGTAATGGTATTACCTAATGACAGTGCCCTCTTTCAGCAGGATAATGCCCCTGCCACACTGCAAACATTGGTCAGGAATGGTCTGAGGAACATGACAAAAAGATCAAGGTGTTGACTTGTCTCCAAATTCCCTAGACCTCAATCCGATCGATCATTTGTGGGATTTGCTGGAAAAACAAGTCTGATCCATGGAGGCCGCACCTCACAACTTATAGGACTTAAAGGATCTGCGGCTAACGTCTTGGTCTCAGATACCTCAGGAACCTTCTTGTAGAGTCCACATCTCGACGGTCAATGGTGTTTTGGCAGCACGAGGGGTCGACACAATATTAGGCAGGTGGTTTTACTGTTATGGCTGTGTAAGGACAGAGCCTGGTCGGTATACGGACTTCACAGGGTTGTTACAGCAATGATGGAATTAGGCAGGAGTTCTGGCAACCAACAAAGCTTTATTTCGATCGATACGGATGGTGCACACGACAAACACGTACACTTAGGACTTCTCCCAGAGCGGCACAGTATTTAGACACAGCTCAGGCAGGTAGATGATCACTGTTGTACTGTCAAAGACAGAGCCAAGGGGCCCGTCCCTGCTACAGACGTCGGGCTGGGAATATAGGCCTGGTAGGCAACAAATGGCAGACTGCTGTACTTGTCGTCCGTGCTCACACGAGACTACAGCCTACAAACCACAACTCGCGCCATGACCTCTGCCACAGGCACAACGGCAGACTGTCGCTTCACAGCAGCTTCTCTATAGAAAAAGTTCACTCAAACATTCACCCCATACTGAAAACTGGTTGGCGGGAACACTGCCGTTTTATGCACTTAAAACTCTGTTGCACTTCATCACCCTGTTGTGGCGCAGCAAAAGCTGCTAAAATGGCGCCAACTATTTAGATTTGAGCAGGCCAACCATCATGTTACCTGTATAAAATGAGCCACAATGCTACAGTGCAAATGACAGTATAACACAACATGACAAAATACAATACATGCCAGATGGCAGCACAAGTGCCATACATCAAAGTGGCCGGACTGACCATTACTCCTCTGCAACGCCACCTAGGGAAAAATAAATCAGCAAAACAGGGGGCAATAGCACATGTTACATCACAGTGCATTTATCATCACATCAGCCAGGGTACAATGCAACTAAGGGTCCAAAATACAATGGAATAATGTAAAGTCCCCTTTAAGGGTGGGATCTCTCCCCCACCCCATTGGTGCCGGATTATCCGAACATTATCGTACCAATGTCTGAAGCAATTCTCAGTCAACCTGATCAGAGATCAACCACTTAAAAGCAGAGATTCTGTATATGATCCTTGCCCCAGCACAATAATTATTTCAATAAATTCTGCTCTATCAGCGTAATAAAGTGTTTCCAATATCATAATTGTTACACCCATGTATAAATATATAAATCGACATATGTGACAAACTGAACTTTCATAGAGACAGATGTAACTAAGAAATGGCTGAATGATATGTTTACCAAGTTTACAGTAGAGGATGACTCAAGTACAGCAGTGGAACAGGATGACAGGTGACAGATCTGGGTTGTTTTTTTTTGAGCAGTCGGGGTGGTACTGACAATCCTACTCCAAAAAATTGGACAGCTGAAACAGAAAACAACCATTTATCAGATTACTACGTTCATTTTCTAACATGCACAGGAAAAAAACAAGACATTAGCCATCTGATTGTTTGCCATATAAAGACCTCCACCATGGGCATACTTAGTACCCAGAAACCCCCTTCCGAGCAGTTCAGGAAAAAACATTTTTTTTTTACTGCCGTTACTAGGGAGAGCTCACTAAATGCAAATTTTTTAGTTGAATGAGAACTTATGCAATGAGCTCCCTCTAGTGGCAGCTACAGGCAAACGGAATTGTATCACTTAACTGGATAGTTATGTGAAGGAAAGCAGCAGAATTAGAGCTCTGTATGACAAGAACTGAACTCCAACTTCTACAAGAATGCTAGACCTATTTAGATTAGGTAGAGTGCTCCACCCACAAGCCAACACTATTAACCCCTTCACCATTCTAAACTACTATGTATACTGCCCCCTATGTACAAAAATGAAACTACTATAATAATGCTATATACTAAAATATAACTACTATAATACTGCCCCTATATACAAGAATATCACTACTATAATACTGCCCCCTATGTACAATAATGTAACTACTATACTACTGCCTCCTATATACAAAAATATAACTACTATAATACTGCCCCCTATGTACAAGAATATAAATACTATAATACCGCCCCTATATACACAAATATAACTACTATAATACTGCCCCAACATACAAGAATATAACTACTATAATACTGTCCCCTATATACAATAATATAACTACTATAATACTGCCCCCTATTTACATTAATATAACTACTATACTACTGCCTCCTATATACTAGAATATAACTACTATAATACTGCCCCTATATATACAAATATAACTACTATAATACTGCCCCAATATACAAGAATATAACTACTATAATACTGCGTCCTATATACAAGAATATAACTACTATAATACTGCCCCCTATGTACAAGAATATAACTACTATAATACTGCTCCTATATACAAGAATATAACTACTATACTACTGCCTCCTATATACAAGAATATAACTACTATAATACTGCCCCCTATATACAAGAATATAACTAATATAATACTGTCCATATATACAAGAATATAACTACTATAATACTGCCTCCTATGTACAAGAATATAACTACTATAATACTGCCCCCTATGTACAAGAATATAACTACTATAATACTGTCCCCTATATACAAGAATATAACTACTATAATGCTGCCTCCTATATACAAGAATATAACTACTATAATGCTGCCTCCTATGTACAAGAATATATCTACTATAATACTGCCCCCTATATACAAGAATATAACTACTATAATACTGCTCCCTATGTACAAGAATATAACTACTATACTACTGCCTCCTATATACTAGAATATAACTACTATAATACTGCCCCTATGTACAAGAATATAACTACTATAATACTGCCCCTATGTACAAGAATATAACTACTATAATACTGCCCCTATATACAAGAATATAACTACTATAATACTGCCCCTATATACAAGAATATAACTACTATAATACTGCCCCTATATACAAGAATATAACTACTATAATACTGCTCCTATATACAAGAATATAACTACTATAATACTGCCCCCTATATACAAGAATATAACTACTATAATACTGCCCCCTATATACAAGAATATAACTACTATAATACTGCTCCCTATATACAAGAATATAACTACTATAATACTGCCCCCTATATACAAGAATATAACTACTATAATACTGCCCCCTATATACAAGAATATAACTACTATAATACTGCCCCCTATATACAAGAATATAACTACTATAATACTGCCCCCTATATTCAAGAATATAACTACTATAATACTGCTCCTATATACAAGAATATAACTACTATAATACTGCCCCTATGTACAAGAATATAACTACTATAATACTGCCCCCTATATACAAGAATATAACTACAATAATACTGCCCCCTATATACAAGAATATAACTACAATAATACTGCCCCTATGTACAATAATATAACTACTATAATACTGCCCCCTATGTACAAGAATATAACTAATATAATACTGCCCCTATATACAAGAATATAACTAATATAATACTGCCTCCTATGTACAAGAATATAACTACTATAATACTCTGCCCCTATATACAAGAATATAACTACTATAATACTGCCCCCTATCTACAAGAATATAACTACTATAATACTGCCCCCATATACAAGAATATAACTACTATAATACTGCCTCGTATTTACAAGAATATAATTACTATAATACTGCCCCTATATACAAGAATAGAACTACTATAATACTGCCCTCTATATACAAGAATATAACTACTATAATACTGCCCCCTATATACAAGAATATAACTACTATAATACTGCCCCCTATATACAAGAATATAACTACTGTAATACTGCCCCCTATATACAAGAATAGAACTACTATAATACTGCCCCCTATATACAAGACTATAACTACTATAATACTGCCTCTATGTACAAGAATATAACTACTATAATACTGCCCCTATATACAAGAATATTACTACTATAATACTGCTCTTATATACAAGAATATAACTACAATACTGCCCCTATATACAAGAATATAACTACTATAATACTGCCCCTACATACAAGAATATAACTACTATAATACTGCTTCTATATACAAGAATATAACTACTATAATACTGCCCCCTATATACAAGAATATAACTACTATAATACTGCCCCCTATATACAAGAATATAACTACTATAATACTGCCCCCTATATACAAGAATATAACTACTATAATACTGCTCCCTATATACAAGAATATAATTACTATAATACTGCCTCCTATATACAAGAATATAACTACTATAATACTGCCCCTATATACAAGAATAGAACTACTATAATACTGCCCTCTATATACAAGAATATAACTACTATAATACTGCCTCCTATATACAAGAATATAACTACTATAATACTGCCCCTATATACAAGACTATAACTACTATAATACTGCCCCTATATACAAGAATATAATTACTATAATACTGCCCCTATATACAAGAATATAACTACTATATTACTGCTCCCTATATACAAGAATATAACTACTATAATACTGCCCCTATGTACAAGAATATAACTACTATAATACTACTCCCTATATACAAGAATATAACTACTATAATACTGCCCCCTATGTACAAGAATATAACTACTATAATACTGCTCCTATGTACAAGAATATAACTACTATAATACTGCCCCTATATACAAGAATATTACTACTATAATACTGCTCCTATATACAAGAATATAACTACAATACTGCCCCCTATATACAAGAATATAACTACTAAAATACTGCCCCCTATATACAAGAATATAACTACTATAATACTGCCCCCTATATACAAGAATATAACTACTATAATACTGCCCCCTATGTACAAGAATATAACTACTATAATACTGCCCCTATATACAAGAATATAACTACTATAATACTACTCCCTATATATAAGAATATAACTACTATAATACTGCCCCTACATACAAGAATATAACTACTATAATACTGCTCCCTATATACAAGAATATAACTACTATAATACTGCCTCCTCTATACAAGAATATAACTACTATAATACTACTCCCTATATACAAGAATATAACTACTATAATACTGCCCCTATATACAAGAATATAACTACTATAATACTGCCCCCTATGTACAAGAATATAACTACTATAATACTGCCTCCTATGTACAAGAATATAACTACTATAATACTGCTCCCTATATACAAGAATATAGCTACTATAATACTGCCCCTATGTACAAGAATATAACTACTATAATACTGCTCTCTATATACAAGAATATAACTACTATAATACTGCTCCCTATATACAAGAATATAACTACTATTATACTGCCCCTATGTACAAGAATATAACTACTATAATACTGCTCTCTATATACAAGAATATAACTACTATAATACTGCCCCTATGTACAAGAATATAACTACTATAATACTGCCCCTATGTACAAGAATATAACTACTATAATACTACTCCCTATATACAAGAATATAACTACTATAATACTGCCCCCTATATACAAGAATATAACTACTATAATACTGCCCCCTATGTACAAGAATATAACTACTATAATACTGCCTCCTCTATACAAGAATATAACTACTATAATACTACTCCCTATATACAAGAATATAACTACTATAATACTGCCCCTATATACAAGAATATAACTACTATAAGGGTATGTGCACACACACTAATTACGTCCGTAATTGACGGACATATTTCGGCCGCAAGTCCCGGACCGAACACAGTGCAGGGAGCCGGGCTCCTAGCATCATAGTTATATACGATGCTAGGAGTCCCTTCCTCGCTGCAGGACAACTGTCCCGTACTGTAATCATGTTTTCAGTACGGGACAGCAGTTCCACGGAGAGGCAGGGACTCCTAGCGTCGTACATAAGTATGATGCTAGGAGCCCGGCTCCTTGCACTGTGTTCGGTCCGGGACTTGCGGCCGAAATACGTCCGTCAAATACGGACGTAATTAGTGTGTGTGCACATACCCTAATACTGCCCCCTATGTACAAGAATATAACTACTATAATACTGCCTCCTATGTACAAGAATATAACTACTATAATACTGCCCCAAATATACAAGAATATAACTGCTATAATACTGCCCCCTATATACAAGAATATAACTACTATAATACTGCCCCTATATACAAGAATATAACTACTATAATACTGCCCCCTATGTACAAGAATATAACTACTATAATACTGCCCCAAATATACAAGAATATAACTGCTATAATACTGCCCCCTATATACAAGAATATAACTACTATAATACTGCCCCCTATCTACAAGAATATAACTACTATAATACTGCCCCCTATCTACAAGAATATAACTACTATAATACTGCCCCATACATACAAGAATATAACTGCTATAATACTGCCCCCTATATACAAGAATATAACTACTATAATACTGCCCCTATATACAAGAATATAACTGCTATAATACTGCCCCCTATCTACAAGAATATAACTACTATAATACTACTCCCTATATACAAGAATATAACTACTATAATACTGCCCCTATATACAAGAATATAACTACTATAATACTGCCCCCTATGTACAAGAATATAACTACTATAATACTGCCTCCTATGTACAAGAATATAACTACTATAATACTGCTCCCTATATACAAGAATATAACTACTATAAGGGCATGACCACACATGGCGGAATTCCTCCGCAACTGTCCGCATCAATGCCGCACCTAATCCGGGTTGCGGATTACGGCTGCGGATCTGCACAAAATGTGCAGAAAATTGATGCGGACTAGCTGCTGCGGACTGCGGGAAAAGTGCTTCCCTTCTCCCTATCAGTGCAGGATAGAGAGAAGGGACAGCACTTTCCCTAGTGAAAGTAAAAGAAATTCATACTTACCGCCCGTTGTCTTTATGACGCGTCCCTCCTTCGGCATCCAGCCCGACCTCCCTGGATGACGCGCCAGTCCATGTGACCGCTGCAGCCTGTGCTTGGCCTGTGATTGGCTGCAGCCGTCACTTACACTGAAACGTCATCCTGGGAGGCCGGACTGGAGACAGAAACAGGGAGTTCTCGGTAAGTACGAACTTCATTTTTTTTTACAGATACATGTATATTGAGATCGGTAGTCACTGTCCCGGGTGCAGAAACAGTTACTGCCGATCGCTTAACTCTTTCAGCACCCTGGACAGTGACTATTTACTGACGTCTCCTAGCAACGCTCCCGTCATTACGGGAGCCCCATTGACTTCCTCAGTCTGGCTGTAGACCTAGAAATACATAGGTCCAGCCAGAATGAAGAAATGTCAAGTAAAAAAAGCAAGACGCATCCGCAGCACACATAACATGTGCATGACAGCTGCGGACTTCATTGCGGAACTTTGAATCTCCATTGAAGTCAATGGAGAAATTCCGCCATGAGTCCGCCACTGCTCCGCAACAGACAGAGCATGCTGCGGACACCAAATTCCGCTCCGCAGCCTCTGCTCCGCAGCGGAATTGTACGCATCGTGTAAACGAACACTGCTAAATTAAAGTGAAAGTCAATGTAGAAACGGCTCCGCTGCGGATTAACGCTGCGGAGTGTCCGCAGCGGAATTTAAGTGCAATTCCGCCATGTGTGAACCCGCCCTATTACTGCCCCTATGTACAAGAATATAACTACTATAATACTGCTCTCTATATACAAGAATATAACTACTATAATACTGGTCCCTATATACAAGAATATAACTACTATAATACTGCCCCTATGTACAAGAATATAACTACTATAATACTGCTCTCTATATACAAGAATATAACTACTATAATACTGCCCCCTATGTACAAGAATATAACTACTATAATACTGCCTCCTATGTACAAGAATATAACTACTATAATACTGCTCCCGATGTACAAGAATATAACTACTATAATACTGCCCCTATATACAAGAATATAACTACTATAATACTGCCCCCTATGTACAAGAATATAACTACTATAATACTGCCCCAAATATACAAGAATATAACTGCTATAATACTGCCCCCTATATACAAGAATATAACTACTATAATACTGCCTCCTATCTACAAGAATATAACTACTATAATACTGCCCCCTATCTACAAGAATATAACTACTATAATACTGCCCCATACATACAAGAATATAACTGCTATAATACTGCCCCCTATATACAAGAATATAACTACTATAATACTGCCCCTATATACAAGAATATAACTGCTATAATACTGCCCCCTATCTACAAGAATATAACTACTATAATACTGCTCCCTATATACAAGAATATAACTACTATAATACTGCCCCTATATACAAGAATATAACTACTATAATACTGCCCCCTATGTACAAGAATATAACTACTATAATACTGCCCCAAATATACAAGAATATAACTGCTATAATACTGCCCCGTATATACAAGAATATAACTACTATAATACTGCCCCCTATCTACAAGAATATAAGTACTATAATATTGCCCCTATATACAAGAATATAACTGCTATAATACTGCCCCCTATGTACAAGAATATAACTACTATAATACTGCCCCTATATACAAGAATATAACTACTATTATACTGCCCCTATATACAAGAATATAACTACTATAATACTGCCCCTATGTACAAGAATATAACTACTATAATACTGCCCCTATATACAAGAATATAACTTCTATAATATTGCCCCTATGTACAAGAATGTAACTACTATAATACTGCCCCCTATGTACAAGAATATAACTACTATAATACTGCCCCTATATACAAGAATATAAGTACTATAATACTGCTCCTATGTACAAGAATATAACTGCTATAATACTGCCCCCTATATACAAGAATATAACTACTATAATACTGCCCCTATATACAAGAATATAACTACTATAATACTGCTCCCTATATACAAGAATATAACTACTATAATACTGCTCCTATATACAATATAACTACTATAATACTGCCCCCTATATACAAGAATATAACTACTATAATACTGCCCCTATATACAAGAATATAACTGCTATAATACTGCCCCCTATATACAAGAATATAACTACTATAATACTGCTCCCTATCCTCAAAATAAGCCATCAATAACTGATTGGTCAGGGTCCGACTCCCGGCACCGCCATCGATCAGCTGTTTTTAAGGGGCCGTAGCGCTCATAAGAGGGAGAAGACTGTAAGGGTATGTTCACACGCAGTAGCAAAATACGTCTGAAAATACGGAGCTGTTTTCAGGCGAAAACAGCTAGCAACTGGCGTTTTTCGCTGCGTTTTTTACGGTCGTTTTTGGAGCTGTTTTTCAATGGAGTCAAAGGAAAAAGCCTCCAAAAACGTCCCAAGAAGTGACATGCACTTCTTTTGACGAGCCGTCATTTTACGGACGCGGATTTTGACAGTGACGCGTAAAATAAAGGCTCACGGGAACAGAACATCGTAAATCCCATTGACAGCAATACGTTACAATTGTTTTCGGTGTTTCGGTATTTATCGTAAACTGTATGATTTTTATTTTGCAGAGAGAATCCAGAAAGAATATTTGAAGGATTCTTTGAAGTTTTGCGCCCAACGTCTCTGGATAAAGGTCGGACATATTTAAGACGTTACTTTGTAATATAAACTTTTTTCTATTGTCCATGTTGAGCCCCCTCCCCCTTGTTTTTTGACCGATATTCTGCGGCAGCCGGGGACAAAGTACTACTGCAGCTGCTGCAGAACCTCTTTACAAAATGGAGATGGAACTTCATGTAAATCAGTGACTGACAAAGTTCTTTCTTCTGTAAAAAGAGGTATTGAAGCAGCTGGGTGTGTAATTTGAGGTTCTGCAGCAGCTGGGTGTGTAATATGAGGTTATGCAGCAGCTGGGTGTGTAATATGAGGTTATGCAGCAGCTGGGTGTGTAATATGAGGTTCTGCAGCAGCTGGGTGTGTAATATGAGGTTCTGCAGCAGCTGAGGTGTGTAATATGAGGTTCTGCAGCGGCTGAGGTGTGTAATATGAGGTTCTGCAGCGGCTGGGTGTGTAATATGAGGTTCTGCAGCAGCTGGGTGTGTAATATGAGGTTCTGCAGCAGCTGGGTGTGTAATATGAGGTTCTGCAGCAGCTGGGTGTGTAATATGAGGTTCTGCAGCAGCTGAGGTGTGTAATATGAGGTTCTGCAGCGGCTGGGTGTGTAATATGAGGTTCTGCAGCAGCTGGGTGTGTAATATGAGGTTCTGCAGCAGCTGGGTGTGTAATATGAGGTTCTGCAGCAGCTGAGGTGTGTAATATGAGGTTCTGCAGCGGCTGAGGTGTGTAATATGAGGTTCTGCAGCGGCTGGGTGTGTAATATGAGGTTCTGCAGCAGCTGGGTGTGTAATATGAGGTTCTGCAGCAGCTGGGTGTGTAATATGAGGTTCTGCAGCAGCTGAGGTGTGTAATATGAGGTTCTGCAGCGGCTGGGTGTGTAATATGAGGTTCTGCAGCAGCTGGGTGTATAATATGAGGTTCTGCAGCAGCTGGGTGTGTAATATGAGGTTCTGCAGCAGCTGAGGTGTGCATTGTAAGGAATAATGTAACCCATATTGTAAGTTGAAGACACATTGGAAATCCCCTCAGAGCCTTGTAGATGGACCAGCGGCCGGTGAGCGGGTTGATCTGTCGTGGCCCCCATTATTACATCGCCCCGTACTCTGCTATACCATTAGTTATCCAGTGGAAATATCGACATTACTATAGACCTCAGTCATTTGAGAACCACACTGAACTATAGCAGGAATTACCCACAATGAAGTAAAATAAAAACTAATGGACCTCTGTTTGCTGTTAGTGAATAGAAACATTCTTATTTACCTCCAGTGGTGGAAAAAAAATCAACTGTCCTGCCTCTTATTACAGCTGAGGGTTTGTTACAATTTTATTCAGTCTAGACCCCAGACCGGACCCTAGATTTCCTAACCTAAATAAATACAGACCGCAAACCAGACCCCCAAAATACAGACCTCAGACCGTTCCTTCTTTCAACACTTGGTGCCACTGCAGACAGCGTGCTGATGCCAACCCCAGTGACAGAACATTGCCTGCAGCGGCGCCCGGTACTGCAGAGGCGTATAGGAACGAGAAGAGTATTTTGGCAGAACGTTGGGCATCCAGGAGATTTGCCTGCTTTTCCATAAGTACTTGAGGGCTCCCCGCTTTCCGGACATCTCTATTTAGTATTGTGCTGCTGAACTGTTGTATCTAAGCCTATCACCTGTTATAATGTCTGCTGGGCAGAGTTTTTAAAGGGGTTTTTCACGAACGGTCAACTGATGACCTATCCACAGGATAGGTTATCAGTATATGATCAGTGCGCGTCCGACACCCGGACCCCGCACCCATCAGCTGAGCTGATGGGTGCGGGGTCCGGGTGTCGGACGTAGCTGCTCCGGCTGCCTGCGGGCACTGAATATTGTGAAGGGTATTCAGTAGTCGGAGCTGGAAGCAGAGGGCTCCAACAACTGCACAGCGGCCGTGCTGCAGAACAGCAACTCTTCTCCTTTTCACTTGAGCAGTACTGCAGCTCGGCCGCTATTCCGTGACCAGAGACGTCTGTTTCCGGCATGGACATTCAGTGCCCAGAGGCACCCCGGAGCAGCTGATCTGTGCGAGGTCCGGGTGTCAGACTCCCACCGATCATATACTGATGACCTATCCTGTGGATAGGTCATCAGTCATCTGTTTGTGTTCAACCCCTTTAAGTCTATCATGTGTCGTACCGTATTCTGAGCCTTTGTATCTAAGCCTATCATGTGTTTTGCTGTCTGCTGTGCTGCTGTATCTAATCCTATCATGTGATACTGTATACGGAAGAAGTGTATCTAAGCCTATCATGTGTTTTGCTGTCTGCTGTGCTGCTGTATCTAATCCTATCATGTGATACTGTATACGGAA
The DNA here is from genome assembly GCF_050947455.1 of Rhinoderma darwinii. NCBI lineage: Eukaryota > Metazoa > Chordata > Amphibia > Anura > Rhinodermatidae > Rhinoderma > Rhinoderma darwinii. The sequence continues at coordinate 402,288,420 of NC_134689.1, read as the reverse complement.
CAGGTGTATCTAAGCCTATCATGTGTTTTGCTGTCTGCTGTGCTGCTGTATCTAATCCTATCATGTGATACTGTATACGGAACAAGTGTATCTAAGCCTATCATGTGTGCTACTGTCTGCTGAGCCAGTGTATCTAAGCCTATCATGTGTGATACTGTCTGATGAGCCAGTGTACCTAAGCCTATCATGTGTGATACTGTATGCTCTGCCAGTGGTCTAGGGCACTTAGGGCAGTTAGGGCAGTTAAAGGGTTAATAACATCACTAGTCGTCTAGGGCAGTAAAGCGGTACATGATAACATCCCTGGTGGTCTAGGGCAGTGGAGGGGTTAACGCTGTACTGAAGGCTGCAGCACTTAGGCCTTATTCACACGAGCGTATTTCACGTCCGTGTTACGCGCGTTAAAACAACGGATGTCACACGGACCTATAGATTAGAGTCTATGGAGGGATGCGTGAAACGTGAGAAAATAAGACATGTCCTATTTTCTCACGGACCCTTCACATGGTCCATTGAAACAACGGCCGTGTGAACGGCCACATTGAATTACAAGGCCTTATTCACACGAACGTGTCCTTTTTCAGCGCGTAAAAAACGCAGCGTTTTTCTTGCGTTGCAGTTCCGTGTGACATCCGTGTACAGTGCGTTTTTACACGCGTATGTCATCCGTATGTCACGCGTTTTTTACGTCACTAAAATAAACGGAAGGAGGTGTTTTTCTTTTTCTCATCATTTCTTTAGCAACTGTTGCGCGAAAAACGCATGGCAAGCGGATGTGCGTCCGTGTGCTATCCATGATTTTTACGCACCCATTGACTTCAAAGGGTGTGATGCGCAAAAAACGCACACGTATAGGACATGCAGTGCGGCGTCCGTTGTTTTAACGCGCGTAACACCGACGTGAAATACGCTGGTCTGAATAAGGCCTTATAAGACGCACAGATATTACATTATCAGCTGTCAGCCAATCACTGAGCAGCTCCGTTAACCATTTGACCATCTGCATGTTCCTTTTCAGATCCAGAGCTAAAAAGACAATTCCCTGAACATTTTGATGACCCGGTAAGAAAGAGAACAATATATAAGAGCCAATATACTTAAAATGAAGCTCCACCTTTGATTAACATTGGCTATGCAGTCCTACATTCTAGCATGTTTGTTAAATACGTTCATCAGCTTTTTTACTGTTTGGAAACCATCAGCAAGTTACTTTAGACGGATCTCATTGTGGATTTATTTTTTTTCTAATCCTAAGCATGGCTCGTGTTCATTTAAAGAGGTTATCCGGGAACTTTAAAAACATTTACTAGGGCAGGGGATGCTATAAAATCTTAAACGATCAGGTAATCATTCACCCCTGAAATGCCCGATGCCGTTCATCGGCGACGTGCTGCAGCAGCCAATCACTGTTGATTGGCTGCTGATGTACCTATGAACGACACGTGACCGCTGCAGGAGCTTCTGGGCCGGACCAGAGTTGCGGAGAATGGGGTTGATCCAACAAAGCCGAGGAGCATTTCAGGGGTGAGTACCTGATAGTTTAATATTTTATAGCATCCCCTGCCCTAGTAGTTTTTTCAAAAGTCCTAGAAAGCCCCTGTAATCATTGACTAAAAGTACTAAAATAGAAACACATAATACAAAAATACATCCATCAGCGGCAGCTCTCTAATGGTTTCCAGGTAGCTGCAGGTTTTATCTACAATAGAGTTTTTTTTTACTGTTGGGAAACCATCAACAAGTTACTTCAGACGGACCTAATTATGGCTTTATTTTTTTCTAATCATGAATTTTTTCACAGTTTGGCTCATGTTCCATTAAACATTGCGTGAAACTACTAACTAGAAACATAAAATAGAAAATAGATCCATCAATGGCCGCTTGCTAATGGTTTCCCGATAGCAGCAGGTTTTACCTAAAATAGAAAGGGTATTAGACAGGTCACTGTACCTTTAAAAAAAATAACCTTCATTACTGTCTCATCGTTTCGTCACATCCTAGGACTCTGTAACGACTCTGACAAAGTTCTGCTTCCCCTTCAATGTGGAGAGGTAAATATCACATTCTCCCGCTTTGAGTGACGTGTCCGCCACCTATTTACTTCCCCCCCATGCTTCTTGTAATAACTTTATCCCTATAATCCAGATGGCAGAACTCATCCGTCCAGCACTTCAGTTTTACTCTGACCGATCTTCAAGGTTACCAACGCTTTGGATTTTGTCGCCTGTCTGTAAATGCCAAAAACTGCACTTGTATCCTGAGGTAAAAGACGCGTCGTGACAACCTTACGTCTGTATATGTAGAACTGTGTAAGACTAGGGGAACGGCTTTGCGCGTTTCGTCACGGCATAATGACTTGGCACGTCCACTTTGACCTCTTGCCCCTGCAGCCGTTTCTCGTTTTTTCATTCCCGTTTTTCCTCACCGCCTTCCATAAGCCATAATATTTTATTTATGTCCTCGATGGAGCTGTGTGAGGGCTTGTTTTTTGCGGGACGTGCTGTTGTTTTTATATATATTTTTAGGCACAAACATCATTTTGATCACTTTTTCATTTATCTTTGGGGACGAGCTAAAGTGACCAAAAAACAGCAGATCTCAGATGGAATCTAATTAAATTCCCAGGATCGGAGTAATCTCCGATCCCGGCCCTTACAGCGAAGTATTTGCTATAGTACACAACCGACACCCGCTATGGAGTGTGCTCAGCCCCAAAGCCTGCACCATACTCCCCCTTCCGGCCATGATGTACAGTAACGGTAAATGTCGGGAAGGAGTTAAATCCAGGCCCTTTCTCTCTTTGGGCCTACAGCAGTCCTCGTCGCTGTGATGGGTAAGTCCCAGGCAACTTCCACCCACCGTCTCAGCAACTCAATCACCACCACTGTAATGAGCCCTCTCTGACTTTATGGCCTAGTCGTGCCCACCGGCACAACAGCACACCTGCCGCTCCATGGGCCGCATTCGGGGCATTGAACTCCAAAAGGCAGGAGCAGACGCCTTTTAATAACTAATCGCCGCCCCCAGTGTGACGTTTGCAGAGTAGCCATGCTGGCTGCACCCTCACAACTGTTACGGCGCAGCATAATTCTACTAGAAAATGGCGTCTGGACCGTTTCTCACTATGCCCAATTTAAAGCTACAGTGAACCATCATTGCCGCCGGCAAATAAACGAAGGAAAGGGTTAACTGAGGTATCTGGTGAGCGGTGGAGGGAAGTGTGGGAAAAAAGGTGGTAGCATGAGGTTACATCGGGAGCAGCTTTTGCCTGGCAGTGTGCCGGGAGTGGCATGACAACCAACCTACCCTGTTTCTTTGGTGGGGAAGGGTGAGGGCTAGCCGTCGACTCATCATGGCAGCCTACAGGGTAGAGCTTTGAGGATAGTTATTAAAGGGGTATTCCTATCTTAGGGTTTTTTGCTGGGTGGCACAATCAATGGGTGAAGGTCATGATGTGTAGGGTACGGTGTGTACAGTAGGAACGTATGATGTTTTTGATACAATGCATACAGTAGAAATGAAGCATTACATGGTGCCCATCAGTATCAATGGGTGTCCATTGTTATCAATGGATTTTGGAGATCCCGCAAATATAAGAACTGTCATGGATGGGGGTGCATAGCTCTAGTTATCAGAAAGGGACACATATGTGTGACATGGAAGAGGTTGTCGAAATCATATCTGTTTCATCACATTGACCAGGGTATTAGACATTGACATGCTACAAAACATGTTTCTTCTCTGGAGGACAATGAGCCTACACAATGTCCAGATCATGATGTATCTTTGAAAGATATAAATCCCCAAAAAATGGCCTTATGTGGTCACATTTTTGGGTCAAGATCAGTGGCGGATTAAGTAGACCATGGGCCCTGGGCTGTTACCCAAACTTGGGCCCCCCTTCCTCACCGCCGCCCTGCCGTAACTATTTTTAACACTACCTTTTTGGGCAAGCATTAACAGTGTTACGATTCCCCTTGTCACAGCGCGGTGTCCCTACATACTGACAGTATCACACTGTGCAGGGACACAACCTCCTGACAAGGGGAATTGTCTATCAGTCCTGGACTGCAGAAAGACTTTTTGTGAAATACAAGGATTCCTATAATAAACATGTCAGGAGAGGTGACAGATTCTCTATAAATCTAGTGACTCACAGGTGACGACGTCTCAGATTCTAGTAGTTTTTTTCCTCTTTTCTTCTCCATCTGGTCCAGCGCTCATGACGACTTCTACCGGCCATGACTCATTTCTGCAGAATTTGCCACTCAGACGTCTCCTCACTTTTCCAACATTTCCACACCTATAAACGAAAATAAAGTTATCATGGTGCGACATACTGTGCCCCTAAATATAATAGCACCAAACACTGCGCGCCTGAATATAATAATACCACACACTGTAAAACACCACATACACACAGCCCCGTGTACATAGTGCCACACACAGCCCCTGTAGATATTACACACCCCCATAGATATCGCCATACACAGCCCCCTCTATATATCACACATCCCCCCGTAGAGAGTGTTACACACAGCCCCATATAGATAGTGCCATACAGCCCTCACCCTCTTGTAAATAGCACCAAAAAGCCCCCCCTATAAAGAGCGCCACACACATACCACTGTGGATAGCACTACACAGCCCCCCCTTGTATATAGTGCCACACAGCGCTCCCCCTTGTATATAGTGCCACACAGCGCTCCCCCTTGTATATAGTGCCACACAGCGCTCCCCCTTGTATATAGTGCCACACAGCACTCCCCTTGTATATATCCCCCTTGTATATAGTGCCACACAGCACTCCCCTTGTATATATCCCCCTTGTATATAGTGGCACACAGCGCTCCCCCTTGTATATAGTGCCACAAGGTTATGTACACATTTAAAAACTTTATATCATAATTTTATATATATATATATATATATATATATATATATATATATATATATATATATATATATATTAGTATGTGTGTGATTGATTGATTTTATTAAAAAATATTTTCACTTTTTGAGATACAGCTGCTTTGTATCCTGTATCCGTCAGGTCAGCAGGACTGACAGGATCAGTGACGCGCAGGATCCACCTCAAATCTATCACATCTAAGATTATAATTTAGCGCAAGGCCCGTTTCACTGATCCCGTCAGTCCTGCTGACCTGACGGATACAGGATACAAAGCAGCTGTATCTTAAAAAGTGAAAATATTTTTTAATAAAACGGAATTACAAAGTTGCACCAAACACACATTTTTATAAAAAAAAAACAAAAACGACGTGATTTTTGCGACATTTTTTTCCATAGACAATGCAGGTTTCCTTTTTTATCGTTTTTATGCACACTTTTTTGCTATTTTAGAATTTTTATTCATAAAGTTTGAAAATAATAGTAAAAAAAATAAGCTTTTTTACGTTTCAGCTATTTTTTTTTTGGTAATAACATAGTTTTACCCTAAAATAGACCTTTTATTTGTAATCGTCATTGTTTACCGTAAATATTAATATATTACATGTCTA